>NW_019385464.1:168769-201386 GCF_000671375.1 Centruroides sculpturatus | reverse complement strand
AGCCTTATCCTCCACACTAAAATCATTATTTCTAAATCTTTCAAACCACTTCTGCGCAGTCCTTACACTAATTACAGTTTGATTATGAACAGTATTTAATTTTTTGGCTGCATTTGTAGCATTCTCATCACTTAAAAATAAAAAGTATAAAACATGTCTTTTTATATTCATCTGTTACTTCCATTTTAACGAAAATAAACAACTGAAATGTTCCCAATTCTGAACAGTATTATATGAATGAGATCCAATTTCACACTTCAGTGTAAAAAGTATCACATTAGACTGGCAGTTTTAACAGCAAAACAAGATTTTTCTCAAGGTCATAAAATAGGCAGGAACTTATGGACTGACCTGATAAAATAAAAACAAAACATTCTTAATTTTAGTTTATCCAAAATGTTTCTCTGAAACAGGAAGACTCTTGGAAGGTTCTCAACAATAGAAGACAATATGTAAAATGCAGTGGCGTGCCGTCATTGGAAGTGGTGGAAGCACCGCTTCCCTTCTATTTTCTAAAAACTATATATATAGTGTGATTATTTTCATATTTTAATGTATTTTGGATTAATTAAAATTAATATTTTATTATAACCACATTATGCATCTTATTACAGATTTCTGTACTATATGTGAAAAAACCGATACGATTGCTATTGTATATTTGAATATCAGTGGCAGAATGGAAGCGCTGTATTGTCAAAACCAGGTCAGCTTCCAAACAGCCAGATTATACACATTCACGCATGCGCTTTACAGGGCACCAACCTCACCCGGTTTAGCTGGTGGAAGCTACACACACACACACATATAACACTTCCAATGATTCTATCCAGGACCAGTTCTGGGCTGTTAGCTGCCTGCCTGCTAGATATTTGGTTGCCCTCGCTCCATTATGTGAATCATAAGTAGATTTATAACTTAACCCAACCGACAGGAATTTACTGGTATATTTTTATGGTAGTTCTGTATACTTGACAGCAGTTTAAAAAAATCCATTAAAATATTTGATATATTAATTCTGCTCTCCCATCTTATATTACTTATGGATTTCAATGTTAAACCAATAATATTACGATTTCGTGTGTCCCATCTATAAGGGGATGTAGAAAAAAACATGTACAATGTTAAAAAAATAACTGTTACTTTGGTAGCATCATTTACAACTAAATTTAATGAATGAGAGAGATGCACAAGGTACAGAAAAAGCTCTAGAATTTATTTTCCTTAAATTTACAATTTATGTATCCTTTGTCATAAAAATTTGTCTTTCCTCTTTTTTCCCGAGACTACAAATATTCGAGTACAAAGTAACCGGTTTCAACTTATTTCTACTTAAGAAGTAGTTAAATAATTAAGAGATTAGGGAATTAGGGACATAAAACCCTGCTGAAAGAGCTGGAATTTTACTTAAAAGCTTAACCGAACCAATCTCTAGCCAAGTACAGTGGAGACTGATTTCTTCGTAATATTAGATGTAATAAAGGCAGAAATTTTTCCAGTTCAATGAGAGTGACTGAAAAGTATATTTTGGAAATTTCCATGGATACCTGGTCTTAAAACAAATTAGTTAGAAAACAAACAATGGACAATCTATTAAGTTTAACATATTTAGATTTTTACAGCTATGGTGAGAAACATTTAAAATGTACAACAACCCTGTCGCATCCTTTGAGGTATACAAGTGATGCGACAAAAAGGACATTTGACATTGACCGGTATCGACACCCTCGGGATCTGGCAGTCCACGTGCCATGCAACCTACTCTGATTCTATCCATTCGCCAATTTTTACTGGCTTATCGAACAAATGAATACAAATGGATCCTAGACCATCATGTGCAATTAACTGATTGGCCCTGGAAGTTGGCTTCTTACAGAAACACAGCTTCCCTATCATGAAATGTCACAGCACGCCACTGGTAAAATGGAAAGGAAGAAAGAACAAAGAAGTTGAAAATGAAGAGCTAATATGAGAAGATGAAAAAAAAAATTATTAGAATTGACTTAACATGGTATTAGTTTGACATATGTATACAGTATTTAAAAGTTCTAGTTTGCAAATAGAGATCTTAGTGTGAATTAGAAATAAGTTGATCAAGGAAAGTTGTATATCAACTTGTTAGTTATCATGTGATTCTTCAAAGCACAAGAATAGTTGAAGAATTTAACTATCCAAGATATTTGTTGCAACAAACTTTCAAATAATCAATATTTTCCCAGTAATATCGCATATATAGATGTTATCATTAATGGCCAAAGGAGTTTAACTATGCTTTGTGCATAATTTTGAACTATCAATTTCAAAATGTGTATGGGAAAAATGTAATGATCAGGAAAATCATTTGCCAATAGGAAGATAAGTGTGATTGACAAACATTGTTCTGGATGTCCTATCAATGCATTAAAAGAGAATGTGATCATTCAAATAGATGATTCTGCATTTGCAAACAAGGACATCACAGTGCATGAAATAGCTAATAAATTAAATACTTCCATGGAGTGTTCCCATCACATTACATATAATGTGTTGTTATTCAGAAAGGTGTGCGCAACCTAATTGGTAAAGTGACCAAACATCTCAGATTAACCGAAACAGTCCTGGTTTTTGGCCCTTTATCCCAGCTTGGACAAATGTCCTGGTTTTGAATAAAATATCCCGGATTATCCCGTTTTCATTTATAAGTACAGTGGGTGATCGGTTAACAAACATAATCCGTTCCAAGACTTTGCTCGCTATCCGAATTGTTCGTTAACCGATTATCGATTTACCATAGGTTTTAATTAATGGGAATTTAATTAATTCGTTCTGGAGACCCCCAAAAATAAAAAAATATATACTTTCTTACTACTTTTATTCACATGTAATAATAAAAATACATACATACACAGTCTTGCATTTTTATTAGTCACGTTTTTTCCATTTGAAAGGGTTAAAGAATCAGTCTAATATCGATTGCTTTTCTCTCTTCTTCAGGATTTTTCGTAAATAATTAATAACATTGCAATTGTAGAAATCCCCAAGCTTCAATCTGGTTTGGATGCCATTCTAAGACTGTTGTTCTGACATCCTCACACTACTTCAAAGGATCTTTAATAACAGATATCGGCATTAATCCTCTTTTTCAGAAGAAAACATATCTCGCCAAGAATCTTGGCGAGATATGTTTTCATTTTTGGCGTTCTTCATTCAAGAGTTATTGGCATTCTTCTGTCGTCAGATCCGTTTCAGGTTCCATTATGAACTCTTCAATGTTCTTTATTTCTCAGATGTGATTTTTGTTACTCCTTTAGCTGCTTGAGTATTCTTGATTATACAGTATTTTTCTTAAATAAGATTGAACTGCGGCCTACTGTAGACTTGATCACGCAATACTGCCCAGCAACATTAGGCATCTTCTGCCCACTCTCATCTATTCACTATTATACTCTCACTTTTCGAAAAGAAAAACAGATGCAAAACTTAACGAGTGCCTACCCAACAGTCTCGCGAATAAATAAAAGAATTGTTTTGTCAGAAAAATAAAAGGCTGGAATTACAAGGGAGAGTTTTGAAGTTTGGAGGAATACTATCTTATCGGTATATACTGGCTTGAGCGGCGATGTACAATGACATCTCCCACACTCCAAAAAGTTTCGAACTGTTGCCTGAAGACAAGGGAAGACCAATCTGTATTCATTATTTTACATCGCTTCTTCTTGTGTTTGTTCTGTGGGGTGTTCGTTATTCGATCATGTGTTCGTTGTCCGAGCATAAAAGTCTTTCGCAAAAGTGTTTGTTATCCAATTTGTTCATTATCCGATCCGTTCGTTAACCGATCACCCACTGTAATTATTATTCATTGATATACACAATAACATTATTAAGCAATGAAATCATTCAAAATACAACCTCAAACACTATATTTCCTACCTTCAATGTTCAGAGCAGTGTGAATTGAAATTCAGAAAATCTGGTCACTTTACTGATTGGCAAAGTGGTCATCTAATGACCAGAAATGTAAGACCTATTTGAATGGTTTCTGGTCATTAGATGACCAGAAACCATTCAAATAGGTCTTACATTGACACATTTTCAATGTTACCAGTGTAAAGATAAAAAGTTCTTGGGCATCATGACAGATGATGACCTTTGTTGATTTTGTGACATCAAACAATAGATGTGTATCAGTGACCTGAAATCATTCTTCATCTCCACCATCAATGAAGTTAAAAACAAAACTGTCACAATGCAAAGTTACGGTGAAAGTGTTTTGGGACTATTATGGTGTTTTGTGATTGACTTTCTACAACATTAAGCATCCGTGTATGCAATCCAATATTTTCAAACACTGGAGAAGCCACTATTGCCATTTGCAAAAAAATAATTACACTGTTTCAAAGTGTAATCATTTTTCATGACAGTGCTAGATCCCTTGTAACACAACACATCAAGGATTGGAGAAAGAAATATTGCTGGTAAATACTGAAACATCCTCTTCACAGTCCTGATTTTATACTTGGCAATTTCCATTTCTTTAGGAATCTGAAGTTGTATCTTGGCCTTCAAACTGAAGACAGAAGAAAAGATTCATTGTGTTGTGACTATGGCTAATCAGCATTGTAGCTAAATTTTTAAAAATGTTATCTTTGCACTTCCAAAATGTTGGGACAATTGCTTGAACAGTGAAGATGACTTTGTGAGGCATTAGTGTTGTTCCTACCTATACATTGATATTTGTATCTTCCCAAAATATACAATGTGTATATCTAATATAATGGCCATTACCTTATTTTACAAACAAACCAAATATATGCATACTGAAAAAAAGAATTAAATAAATAAACTATAATAATGCCAAAGCTATATTAAACTTGTTAATTTAAGTTAGCTGATTGTATTACATTGCCAGAGTAATTTATTTTGAAATTCACTTGTTAAATATCAAAACTGATATATTAGATCAAAAATAATTTTTGTTATTCAAAAATCTATTGTATTTTAATTTGATTAGATAACTTCTTATAATAAATAAAAGCATTGAAAATAGTTTTATAATAATTATTTGAATAAAGTGTTTTTGTTTTAAATTTTAAATAAAGTATACAAAATAATATTAGTTTTATTGAAACAAAAATTTTATTTTTCTAAAAATTTTATTAATACAGTGGGTGATCAGTTAACGAACAGATTGGTTAATGAACAAATCAGATAAAACACTTTCGCAAAAGATTTTTATGATCAGACAACAAACACTTCACTGAACAAACATAAAAAGAAGCGATGGAAAATAACGAATACTGATTGATTTTCCCTTGTCTTGAGGTAACAATTCGAAACCTTTCGGAGTGTGGGATACGCCGACATTGATGTTCAACTCAGTATATATAGTGATAGGATAGTATTCCTCTGAACTTTGAAATTTTCCTTTGTAATTCCAGCCTTTTATTTTACTGACAGACAGAAATTTTTTATAGTATTCGTGAGACTATCAGGCAGGCACTCATTAAGTTTTGCATCGATTTTTATTTTCGAAAAGTGAGAGTATAATAGCAAAGGTAGAGAGTGGACAGAAGATATTCGATGTTGCTGGGCAGTACGGCTCAAACAAGTCTACAGTAGGCCGCAGTTCAATCTTATCTAAAAAAGATACAGTATAATCAAAAAGACTCAAGCAGCTCAAGGAGTAATAAAAATTACATCTGAGAAATAAAGAACATTGAAAAGCTCACAATGGAACCTGAAATGGATCCAACGACCAAAGAATGCCAAAAACTCTTGAATAAATAACACCAAGAAACTCAGCAAATATATTTTCTTCTGAAAAAGAGGATTAATGCCAATATCTGCTATTAAAAGATCTTTTGTAGTAGTAGGAGGATGTCAGAATAACGATCTTAGAATGGCATCCAAACCAGGTTCAGAATAATAAGCATGGGGATCTCTAAATGACAATGCTATTAATTACTTCTGAAAAATCCTGAAGAGAGAAAAGCAATCCACATTGGACAGATTCTTTAACTACTACAAAAGGAAAAAACATGACTAATAAAAATGCAAGACTGTGTATACAGTCAATCCCCCTATAACACTGTTGATTATTCCATTATATAAATTCCATGTTGTAGGAGTCACTTAGATTTTACAAATATGTGAGCCGTTCACAGCCCGGCACACGTATTTGTAAAATGTAAGTGACTTGTACAACATGGAATTCATATAAAACGGAATTATCAACAGTATTATGGGGGGGTCGACTGTATATGTATTTTTATTATTACATATAAATAAACATAGTAAGAAAATATATATTGTTTTATTTTTTGGAGTCTCCAGAACGAATTAATCAAATTCCCATAAAAACCTATGGTAAATCAATAATCGGTTCGAACAATTCGGATAACGAACAAAGTCTTGGAACTAATTATGTTCGTTAACCAATCACCCACTGTATATTAAATTATAAATCATTTGTTATATATATTATGATTGTCGTCTAAACAGAAAAATACTTTGTAATGCCAATATCAGATTATAGAATCAACATACAATCAAGTCTGCTTAAGAAAATTGCTGCATCATACTCTGTTATCCTAACTGATCTTGTATCCAAAGTAAGATCACCCTGCAGTTGTTTATGGTATTCAAATCTCTCTATCTTTTCATGACTTACGTTATAAATTATATAGAGCTCATACTTGGAAACATTAAAATTCATTATAACAATCGTAACTTACAAATTTGTTTCCATTCTTACATCAATTTTATCATTTTATCAAATAATCAATAAATACAATATATTTACCAGTCATATTATTTTCATTTGTTCCCAGAAATACAGTAGGAGGCCTAGCTGAAAGTTGTGAACATCCTTGTTTCAAATTTCTAAATGTTCTCTAATGGGGCATACAGTATAAAAACAGAAGTACTGCAAGAATAAAGTTATTTTCTATCAAATTTTATTATGATAATTTACAAATATGAAACAACTATGTGCACTATTGTAACTATTGCAACTATGTGTACTATTGCATGAACAGTTGTTATTCATGCAATAAACAACCTAAATAAATTTTCTTACCGAAATCCAATTATGGACTTCTTTAAGTGAATTTGTTTAGGTTATTTATTGCATATATGGTATTTTGCTGTGACATCTGGTGAATGAACTTTGGGTGCATTTTCTTGGATAATGCCTGTTTCTGTAGCTCTTTCAACATTTGGAGAATATGATGGTGCAAATATACCACCATTCAACTTTTCTAACTTTTAGGTTTGTTCAGGTTGTTTATTGCATATTAGGTATATGTATATATTCTTTTTGATTATGATTACTTGCAGCTTTCTTTTCAATCATCTTGATCTCACAAAATGCAATATAGTTGGTAAAATTTTCTTCTAAATATTTTCTCAACCATGCTTAATGAAACAGTGCATCTTTATGAAAAACAGGTTTTGTTGATTAATGAACAATTTTCATTCTTTCATCATCATGCTAAACCATTATCCACTTCATTTTATCCAAATCACACGTTTCAACAAATACCATAATGTAGAAAATCCTGTCACCATGTGTCCTGAGTGGTGTGGTGATGTACCACAAGATTAAAGATAGACCTGACAAAAATCTTCTTAAAATAGTGCTCCCTTAATGTAGATTGTTGCTTTAAAAAAGCTACTAACATGGCACTTATGTAAGTGAACTGCTCTACTATCTGGCACTCTGTTAACAGGAGCTAATACAAAACATAGGGGAGAATATCAGGAGCATGAAAGAGTGCTCTATCAAGTAAACTGCTCCCTTATCCAATGCTCTGTTAAGTGAACTCAATTATATTTTATTATTCTTGATTATAAATTTCATACATAATAATTTGAATAAATCATAAACTATAAAAACTAATATACTGATAATACCTATTCCCAAACAAATGGTATAATCATGTTAAAATTTATTTTGTTTAAATACTTAATATTTATCCAGAAAACTTAGCTTGGTTTCTATATTTAGAATTACACTTTACTATAATCATCAAGTTCCACAATATACAGTAATTCCATAGTAATACTATCAATAATATTTAAACAATCATTTCTATAAAAGATTTGACAAATAAATTCATATCATCCTGGAACTAAAAAAGAAATCATATATATGCTAAAATGAAAAAAATTATTATTACTGAAAATAATCTTTTTGAGAAACTACAGGTTTCTCAAAAAGTTTTCTGGAAGTTTTGATGAATGCAAAAATTGCATTCATCAAAACTTCCAGAAAAAAAAACTCTCTCTCACTATAAATTAACTGTTACAAATTTCTTTGTCACATTGTGTTTGATGTTGAAAAGAAAGATTTAAGGATATTAATTTGAATTTAGCAAAATAAGAGATTGTCTGTTTATGATAAATCAAAGGAAGAAAAAAAAACATAATATCAATATCATTTTAGTTTTAAGAAAGTTGAAGGATATTGACATTTTGTTGATGTGGTTTGATTATTTTTGTCGTTTTCATTTTTCTGGTTGACATCATTTTGGATTTGAGGCGGTTGCTTGATATTGGCATTTTGTTGATGTGGTTTGAATTTTTTTCTGGTTTTGTTTCTATTTATGGATGAGGTTAAGTATCAAATTAGTATGTTCAGTTTTGGATTGCAGAATTATACAAAACAAGAGTTTCTTAAATCATTAATATAAAATAAGGCTAAAACTATCATGCAATTCTTTCATTGAAAGATCTTATTTATTGAAGTCTCCTAGCCAAACAAATCAAAATCCAAAACTTGTACGTAGTATTCCTTATTCATTGTCTAGCCTGGTTAAATAAATTACTTATAAATTATTTCTATATATCATAGAATGTTACCTCTATTTAATTTTTGAATTTTAAAATGAATTCTCATATTTCAGAATGTTATTCTATGCATAGTCTATTTTGGAACATATTGAAAACACCAGTTTTGGTCATCTGTATGATCAAGCTAAGCAAAGGAGGATTGCCATCAACTAAGCTCTTGACAAGTTTTAAATCCTAATCTTTTGTTTTCTTACATTATGTATCAAAATTTAAAATATATTCTTTTTTATATTATGATGTTTTTTCCACCATTTAAACAATAATTTGGGAATCAGTATGCAATTAATTGTAAAGTTCTTTGATCATTTCTGAAATTTTGAAGTATGGAAATCAACAATATTTCAATCATCATTATTGCCATTTCAACTTCCTGAAACATTTAAAGCATTTTCCATGTAATAGTCACTCCATTTGTTTATAAAAAATTAATTACTCTTAAAACACTAAACAGTTCAAGAAGTCAGTGGTCTGAGAAACAGAGAACTTATTTAAATCTGAATACCTGGAAACAACAAAGATAATCTTTTATTTTTAGAATGTTTGTAGCTACTATATATGTTGGAATTTATTGTTCTCTGAATGCATTTGATAAGACATGTATGATCTCAAAAAAAAGGCTTGATCTAATAAACAAAAAATTGTTTCCTTGAAATATTCAATATTTTCAGATTTAACTTGGACAAAGAACAAAACATTATTAACATAATTTTATCAATTCAAAGTTTCAAAGCATATTTTTGGTCTTTTGTCTAAATCGCAAAATTGAAATGTTTGGATCAGAAGATAAATTATAACCATTCCAGAAAGTCTAAGGATCTTTGAAAGATCTATAGAAGGACAAATCATATGTCATAGTGCAAGGCAAGTCACAAAGCTGATAAAAAGTTACACAAATATATAATCTAATACATTAACAGTTATGATACAGTAACTGTACTTTTACCTAAACTGCAGCAAATCTAATGTGTACTCTTTACTCCATTGTTATAATTTCATTAGTTTGCAAAACATAAAATTTCTAAACATACAACAATGAATTTTGTGTGAATTGTAGAAGAGGGCAATCAAACTGCTATCAAAAACATACTGAATCTTTAGAAGTAAAACATTTGTGTATAGAAACATAACCAAATGATCACCTTAAATAATCAGGTATATAACTGCTAATTTAATGATTAATACTAAGTAATTTGCTACTAGAAATAGGTTTTGATGTATACCTTAGTTTATTTCATTTTATATTAAATCATGTTCCTATATGTTTTCCAAACTTGTAATGAATTCAGTCTTTGAATTTATTTAACAAACTAGTTTTGATAACATAAAAATTTAATTTATAAATTCTTTAATGTTTATGAAAAGTCATTAAAAAAAAACAAATATCATATATTATTGCTAAGTTAATATATTGTATTAATAAGCAAATTTCTCCCTAAAAAGAATTATTATTCTTAGTTTTAAATATTTTGATAATGAAATATGAGTAACTTATGGATGTTTATCTAAAATTCTATTAAAAATGTTATTTTCATCCAAATAAATTCGTACTTTAAGCAAATTTCAAACATTAATATTTATTTATTCATATAATCATAGTAATTACTTATTCAAAATCTTAATTAAATTCTAATAAATTTGATATCAATTTTAATAATTTATGAAATTTGAAAAAAATTGATTAATTCAAATAATTTGTTAAGCAATATAACAAATGTTTTTACTTATTATTCATACAGTTTTTATAATTTTATCTACAATATGATAAGTATTTTAATATTTTCCAATGGGAAATAATTATTGTCCAATAATCAGTAATACTGTATAACACTATTTATATAAATCATTTTAATTAGCATTTAGCAATTACTTTATTTCTAATAATTTTGTATTATAGTATTAAATGAATTAATAATTAAAAAATTATTACATAATAAGAAAATTGATATTTATGACAAGAGATAAAAGTTAATATAAAAATAAAATCAAGAATTGACTTAAAATTTATGATTTTTCATATTTTTATAATCATTCAAAATAAAAATATTGCATAAACTAATTACATGTATCAACTACATTTTATTGTTCATACTATCATTAAAAGGTGGAAAAAAATTGCAATAATTAAAATTTAACAAAAAGTTGAAATTGTATAATAAATAAAAACATACCACCACCAAGAATGTAAAAATCCTGGAGGTTCTCCTAATGTGATATTTTTCTCCCATCTTATCTAAGAATTCAAAATTATTATTATTAGAGAGAGATAATATTAAAATTAAAAGTTTAATGAACTAAAATTTTCTAAATTATAATAATAAAAAGCCTTAATCAATCATTTTAAAAATAAAAAGAAAAAACAATAAAAGAAATATAAGTGTTTAGTAATTTATTTCAAAAATATATATATAAATTGTTAGAAATTTACTATGTAGGTAACAGTTAATCTAAAATCCATCAGGAAACACTAAACAATAGAGTTTTTGAAGTCCAAATTAACAAAGCAGAATCAGTGACTATCATTACTGCAGCATACAGCATGCCAGCTGTGACATCAAGCTGTAGCTTAATTAAATCACACCATCCAGATGCGCAGGACAGCCTTAGTTGCTAGACAAATGTAACAATTGAAAATCTAATTTGCAAGAACACAAAATTTTTCGTTATCTACAGTAAGGAATGTTAATGGATTCTGCTTTGTATTTGTCAAAATTAGGCACATTATGAAGAAAATTAACAATGTATTTAATAACATACTCTTGCATTTAATAAATTTAAATTTCATTCCTAACATTATGGTTAAGTGAAACTGTAGGCTTACTATTGCAATCAAATAATTCCTTAATTTTAGAAAACTAAGCAGTTCAACTTTTCTAAAAGACTGTTATATCAAATAGTTTTTATAAATAATGTTGAATATATTAAAATGAAATGATAAAAGTTTATTCACTTTTTAAAATTTTCACTCAATGGGTAGAAAAAATTTTAACAACTATCAAAAAACACTTATGAATTCAATACTTTAAATATGTGACATTAATAAAAAACATATCTTTAAATAATATGTTCAATTCATTTATATTTTTTCTAAATTTACATTAAAAATATAAATTTATCAATGCAGCCAATTCCAAATCAACTTGAATTAAATAAAGTTAAAATTTCAATTTTATATATTACTTTAAAAACAAAAAACAAAAATTAATTTATATCTTACAAATTACTTTGATTTTTATTATTTAATGTAGTAATATNAAAGATACAAATTCAAGAAAGTCAAATTCTAAGGATTCAACACATACTCTCAAATTACATATTACCAATACATTAAAAAATAATAATAATATTCAAATTATTTTGAATAAAAAAAATTAATTTGATTGAGTTTAAAATATAAATTTACTTTTCTCTAATGTGTTCAGATTTATTAAAGCCTATCTTCAAAGAAAAAACAACACACAACAGTATTTAACTTATCTTTTCATTCAGTAAAACTGACAGAAAAACAGAATATTTAATTTATATTTGACATTCTATTTGATGAAACAAAAATTATAAATTAAACTTTATTGTATGATTTTTTGTAAATATAATCTTACAGAATCTGAAAACATCAGATAAGAATGAAACATTTGCATTTTAAACTGACTAAAAAACAATTTCATTTAGTTTGAATTATAAGAATTAAAATAAAAATTTTATTGCTAGAAATAGTAAAACTAATACATTTTATTTGAAGTAATTCAATTACAATTAATATTTATATAATTTTTAAGCTAGTAATAAGAAATTCTCTGCAATAGCAAATATCTTATTATAATCTTAAATGATATTCATATAGAATCTTTGACAATACAAAAATAAAAATCTGAAGATATTAATATCCAGAATTTTAATTCATTATAAATATAATATACAAATAATATATTAGATACAAAAATATTTAAGTTTTAAATTTTGATTTTAAAATATAAGAAATTAGTACTTTTTAGAATATAAGACTTTTATTACTGAAACTACTGATGTTTCATTGTTTTTCAGTGTAGTCTGATTGGACTTAATGCAAAAATCTTAAATATGATACTTTGCTGTTAATACTGTTTCACACTTAAGTAAAAATAATGTTCAAGATTCTATATAACAAATTTTCTTTAATAATGAAAATATACAATTCAAAAAAACATATTTTAAGAAATTTAATTATATATCAATATTTGCAATTTTACATCTCACAAGGAAAGTCATTAATGAATTTAAAATTTATAAGATGTAGAAAATCATAAACAGCATTCTGTTAATTATTTATATAAACAATAAATTCACAACCTGATTTTTAAGTATCACAAGTTTAACCATCTACCTTTGTCATATTACTTTATATCTAATTATTAAATTTGGCATTGTTAATTAACTTTTTGGATCTTACTATGTGAATTATTAATATATTATTTTAAATTTGTCTGTAATAATTTTATATTTTCTTTGCAACCTTAGTATCATAACTGTGCTTTCATTTGTATTTTAAGTTATATAGAAATACTTTGAAATTATTGTTAAGTTGTACCAATGTACGTACAGTACTATACAAGATGATTTTTATATGTTTTCATTTCTTTTCTTTTCAGGAACAGATGTTCAGTTTTTGGATAGTTTGTGATATTTCCTCCGACAGAGAAATATATGAAGATTTATTTACCATGAAAACAACATACAGCACTAAATAGAACAGAAAATGTTTATGGTAAAGCAGTATTACACCAGTAGAAATTCAGTTGTTGCTACTCAAAGGAAATATATAGTCAATATTTCAATGTGTATGATGGACCTAGTAAGATGACAGTGTTGAAATTGGTTTGAGAGCATTTTGGATGTAAGAAAAAGACATAATGGATGATCATCAGTGAGAATGCTGGAAAGTGTAGAGGAAACTCAGCAAATTGTTTTGAAGTCTAAGGAAGAATTTGTATAAATTTTCACAGTAGATATCACAGCATACATCATACAGTATTGTATGGAAAATTTACTGAAATGATCTTTCATCTTTTCCTCACAAAATGAAGCCAACCCAACCACTAAGTTATACAGAATTTTATTGTTAGGTTGTGATATGTCATGGAAAATTGAGGAAACACATCAAATGTGTTATAATCTACAAAAATTGATGAACACTCACCAGCAATAATTCATTCTTTGCCATTGGTGTTTACAAAATTATTGGTTTGCCCAATGGTAACATGCTTAAAAAACCCTGTATTATTATCATTTCTTCCAAAGGAAATGTCAGACCTCAAAATCTGTCTCATGCAAAAGTTTATCATAAAATATTTAGATCCACAATATTTTCAAGAAAAATGAATATCTACTACTACACTGGGTGTAGAAAATATTTGCACATCCAACATTATCAAATCTTGCACAAAAGTGATCCCAAAACAAACTGTTTTGCAATATTTTACTGATGACACAAATTTGAAAATTGTAACATAACATTTCAACAAAAGAACAATAAATCACATTTTCAGAAAAAAGTATTTGAGCAACTGTAATTTTCAGTCATGAATTTACTTTCAGTACTTTGTACAGCTATTGTTGGCATCAATTATAACATGTATACTAATTTTTGTCACTCTTCCTGAACAATTGTTTGAAGTTCCTATTTGCTGGAAATGTGATGTTTACAAATTTCTTTTTCTGAAATATGCAATAACTTTTCAAACTGTTATTAATTTCAGAAGATTAATAAGCATAATCAATTGTCTTTGAATATTATATAGCAACTATTCCTGCATAATAAATAAGTTTGAGACTGTTATTTTTTATTTACCAAAGTCTCTACAAGATTATATAATAGCTTTTCTTTGCAAATGTTTATTACTATATAAATACTGTTGTTCTCTGCCAATTCACTTATTTTTGGGAACATAGTCGTCACAATACAATAGTCATCATCAATGCAGTGCTCATATAAACCATAGTTTCTACATGTACTACATCATTTTCACTATGATTACATATTACATTTTCTTTAAAAAATGTAAATGGGGTTACTGATTAAGTTACAAATAAAATAAAAAATATAAATAAATAACGATACCGACATAATCGCTCCCTGGATTTCTGCTGAATCGACATCAAAGATAAGCAAAGAAAACGCAGAAAATGAATGAAATCTCATTCACTTTCTGCATTTTATAGGGTTTATGCCCTGCATTTTATACTTCTGCTCTTTTTGTTAGAAAATTACATTTTTTAAATACATAAACTTCAATATATATTCGATATTAGCCTAATATATATACAGTATATCCCACAGTTCAGCTTATTTTATTTTTTTTTATATAAAATCCATTATTATCTAAAAGTGAATGCTTGTTTGGTTTACGATAGAACAAGACTATTAGATAAAAGTAATCACGTACATCACAAAGCTCAAAAATGGTAAGTTTCGTTATGAAAATCCTAAATAATTATTTCGGCAGACTTGAAGAGTGAANAAATAAAATAAAAAATATAAATTTAAAAATAATAATATACTAAAAACTATACAGTTAAGAATAAAATTAAATAAAAACTAAATCATTTGAAGTGCTATGATAATGTCATGTTTTCACCATGTTATGATTTTTGCTGCCCTTTGTTTCTAAGGGGTAATCAAATAGAAATCTCCACACATAAGATAGAGATTTCACAGATTTCTAGCAGAGATTTCTCTGATAGAAATGCAGTATTCTATTAATGTAGATTTAAATATTTCCACTAATGAAAAAACCTGATGAAGACATTAATAAAGCCAAAATCATTAGTTTGATTAAAGATTAATTTGCTGGAAAAGTACATTGAGTTCCAATACAGAAACAAACTGAATAATGATTCTAAAGAATTTAAACCATTTTCTAGATTTACTAATTAAAATCACGACAAATGAAGGATATATTCAGCTACTACATTCAAAGTAAAATAGGTGATATTTTTATTTAAAACTACACAATGCTTATTATTATTTAAAATAATAATATATAATGCTATTACTACAAAATGCACTAAGCAATAAGAAAGCAACACTACACACTAAGCAATTTCTCTACATTCTGATTTTTTCAACAACAAACCATAATAAACAATAATGCAATGATAAGAAAATAATTTAACTGGATCCTTGTATCTGACACAAATCAGATACAATGAAATTTTTAAAGAATACTTTTTAACAAAACTGAAATGTTGGTTTTACTACAATTGATAGATTGTTATCTTACAACTGACAAATCTTTCTAAGAAAAAAATCTTGGTTCTGTTACAAATTCACATCATAATTTTCTTTTTCTATTTTAAATGATATAAACTTATATTGTGTGTTAAATAATCAAATTTGAGCAATCTTAAATAAATATTTAAATAAACAATGGGCTAAAGTATATATAAACAAAAGCAAGATGTCACTAGAATATTTTGACTACGATTCTGCTATTTTTAAGCTGTTACAATTTAGAGCTAGTGATTAGCAATATTGTCATATCATAATTTATTTATAATTTTTAAATATAATAAGTTAATTTAAAACATTGGTAAAAGAAATAACATCATTTCAACTACACAATTCCTGCATATCAGGCAAATACATTATCATATTGATAATTATACCATGATTAGAATCCTTCAAAAGATAGAACTGTTTCGTTGTTTCATCCTGAGGAGGGCCTCTAAAAGACGACCGAAAACGTTAGATCAGTAAAATTTTTTGAGTGCTGGAATTATTATTGAGGTGTTAATTGTTGTGTGTAATAATTATACCATTCACATCATCCTTCTAATGAAAACCTGTAAAGCTGATGGCAAGTTAATTAAATTACATATAAGTTTGAAAGCAAAGACCTGAATGGTGATCTGGATAGTGCAATTGGTAATATATTTCCAATATGCAATTGGTAATATATATCCAATAGTTTGAATTTTTTTCCAAATCTTTCTTTTCTTCAAAAAATTAAATTAAATTAATTTAGAAACTATTTCTAACCAGTATAGTTAATACAAGATGAAAACATCATTATCTAATTTTTATAACTTAAAAATTTTGAAATTGCAGCCCATAAATTACAACAATCATTTAATTAATATCAGAAATTTTAACAATCAATCATACTTGAATAGTGTACAGTAAAACCTGTCCAAAATGGAACCTTAATAAAACAGAAACTTGCCTAAATGAGGAAAAAAAAACTGTTAGGAACATAGCAATTTTCTGTGTTAAAAAAAAACCTGTTCCAAACAGAAGAGTGCCAAACCAAAAAAAATATTTTGTACCGTATACGTCCAGTTTACACAAGTTTCACTGTACACAAAAATTTTAAGCAATCTTTAAAATATCCTATTGATTAAAAAAAAGCATATGCTCTTAATAGTAAGTGATTTTCAACCAAAAGAACACTTCTAAATATAGGCAATAAACATTACTCATTAAACTGGCATGGCAATAAATAACTATTATGGCTACATACTATGAAAGAATTTTTGAAATATTCAAATAATGCAATTGGCAATATGATTTCATTTTATATATAAGTTGAAAATTCAACCAATATTTTGGATCACTGGTTTTACGAACTTTCTAATTTTAATTACTAAAAGAATTATTAAATTTGGAATAATCAAAACAACAAATGGCAAAATGCCTACCTGAAGTTCAAATTCTTGAATACCTGATAATAAAATAATTTAATTATATACAAATATACGAGCTCTAAGACGGCTTTTCTTTTTCACTAGACTTATTACACCATCAATGAAATGGAAAACAAACTTTAGAAAAATTTTTTATTTAATTTAATTATCATAGCTTGAATCTAATCTAAAAACATTCTGACTGAGATTTTATAAATTCATTCACTATTTTAGATAGCTAATTCAAACCAAACAATCTGCCAAATTATCAGGCAATTTTATGGCTAAGTTAACAATTAGAAACTAATTGATTTGTCTAGAGGTAGGTGTTTAATTTGAATTAACTATAAATTGGGTTTAGAGGAAATAATATATATACAATTTTAGATGGCTCTGTGTATAATAAATTCTATACTGTATAATGCAAAATGATATTGCTGTTAACATTTCTAAAAAAACTAACTGAAACACAATAGAATTTATCATGTTTTGTTTAACATTGTTGAGGAAAGATAAAAGTACATTTTGTAATCATTTACAATTATTATTGTTGAATTTCTTTTATAAACAGTAAAACTGATTCTATGAGATGGGAAAATAAATGCTGAATGTTGCAAGCATAATCCAGTTTGGCTATAGTATTCTAATAATTCTGATTATTGTTTATCATTTATCCTACAGTAAAATTGATCTATCATATGAGCATTGAAGTTTCCAAGAACCTATCAATAATGTCAAGTAAGGATTTGCTGTATTTTGTAAAAATATTATTGTAAATTGGCAATGATTGCTCTATGTCACTTGCAATACTCAATGAAACAATATTGATGAGCCTGTTTTAAGAGCCATTTTAATTATTAACACTTTTTTCAGCACTTGGACACTTCTGTTTATCTAGTATCTTCTATTCAATATTTTTTCTTAATTTTCATTTAAAAATACAGTATTTAAATGAAACCTATAATATTTCATATATATATATATATATATATATATTGATTCAGCCTTAACTTCATTGAATTGTAACATATCTTTGAAATCATTCATTGTTTAAATTACACAAACACTTAATTAGATTAACCATCAAGCCTCAATATATTTGTGTTTGTCAATGATAAAGCCAAAATGTCATTTCAGAAAAGCTATCATTTACATAAAGAGAAATCACAAATAAAATTTATATACTGGAATCTACAATAAACAATAAAATTCAGCACATTTTCATAAAGAGAATAGTTGATGTAAATATGTTTATTAGTCATAGATGCCAGTAAAATATTTAATATTACATATGTATTTTTTTTTAATATATATCAACAGATATTTCTGCTAATACTTTTGTCTTAAAACCTGTTTCAAAACAATTAAAAATAAACAGATGACTTCTAATTCTTGAAAATTAATAAAATAACAGTTCTAATTCGAATATATATTATATTGTAAGTTTGCAGGTGCTGTACATTAACTACAAAAGAATTTGTTTTATTATCAACTGCTCAAAACTAGGTGTAATTAATAAACAAAATGACAAACCAATTTACAGCACAAATTTATCAGAAAAAAAATGTTTTCAACTGTGTTAAATGGGCATCTTTCAGACTAACTGACCTTCACAGCTGTTAAAATCAGGTAATTGTTGTCCACGTGTTAAGAGGGATGACATAAGAAAGAGGGAGAGAGCATTGCAAGATTAAAAATCATTGAATGACTTTCACATGGGAAAAGAAATCTACATCTCAAAAGTTTATAGCAGAAACTTTTCTCGGGGCTTTGTAAATCTCAAACTGCTCTAAATATCTAAAATGTTCTTTACAGAAGGTGTTATATAGAAGACATGCATGATCAAAATGCACATCTTACATAGATCTAACTTTAATTACTAAAATAATTTTACTAGTATGCATATGTAATAAGTGTTAAATTTTAACAGTTTATGTAGAAAGCTTAAAGACAACAGTTCATGCAAATATACAAAAATAAAGTCTTTTAGAAATCATACATTACAAAAAACTTACGTTGTTAGTTTTTGACTAGTATTTTGAACTGTATTTAAACTTTTTTCTTTCTTCAAAAAATTTATATATTTATATGAAATAATAGATTCTTAATTATTACAATTTAACATCAATTTTATTATAAATCAATAATAAAAATTGTGATTATGAGAATAATAATATATTGTTATAAAAAAAATCAAATTATATTTTAGTGATAATTGTTACTTGTATAGTTATACATTATCTGCTATCTTTGAAAATTTTATATATTTCTTTAATAAGTTTGATTGAGATTCACTTTAAAAATGAATTCTTATATTACATTTTGACTTAAAATGTGCGAACTACAGAAAATTTTCTACATTCATATCTTTAATTACAATAATTAATCAATCTTCAACGTTTAGACAGACATTTTCTAAATTTCTACAAGTACTCGATATTTATTTTATAAATGTGGAATAAGAAGGTTCATTATTTTAAAACCGTTTCTTACAATTTATAATTGTATACAACTTGCCAAAACAAAGATTATCTTCAAGAAGTAACTTTTCAACATCAAAACAAATATAAAAGCTATTACTATATCAAGCATTTTCTTCAAACAAATACTCAAAATACACACAGCTACCAATCTAACAAACTTGATTTTCTCCTATGGAATGTATTCTGTATATATACATTTAAGAAAAAAAAACTTACTAAAATGACAATGTATCCAATTATTTCTACTTGATTAATTGATAACTTATTATTTTATAAATATCACATTAGTATTCATGTTTCATAATAAATGTAATTATTATTTAAAAGTAGCTTCTTTTGTAATGAAATCAGGATATTAGATTTTTGAAAATAGAAACTATTTTTCAAATAATTCTAAAAAAGAGCTATAAACCAAACAGATTTTACAAACAATAACCAAACAAAAATTTTTAAATAATAAAAATAAAATTTGTTTGTCAGTTTGAAGCAATATCATTAGTTAAAGCTATTTATTCAAGGAATTTAATCATCAGAAGCCACAAAGATTTGCAATAAAAATGTGTGCAATTATAACATACCCAAATTAGATGACTGGTGGTTTCCTTTCTTTAAGGATTGGTCTTCTGTAATAAAAATAAACAACAACAAGTCAACTGTCGCGTTTTTCAGTAATAGCCATTTAAATTGTTTGTATAATGTATGTTTGATTGCTACACAATTTTACATTATTTCATATATATAAACATATATATATATACATATGTATACATACATACATACATATATATATAATGCTTTATATAAACTGTTGTTCAAAAGAAATTTCTCTGTATAGTCCTTTTATGTAGCATTCAATTAATTAGTTTTTTATGTAAATTTTAAAAGAATTAAATTCATTTTTATAGATAATAGAAATATAAAAGAAAACATAAAAAGACTATTTCCAAATTTATTTTGGTAAAAAGTAATAGCATTTTTTTAAACTAATGAGAAGAAAAAATAATTGCTTTCCAATTTATCTAAAAAATGATGAAAATACGAACATTTTCATTATATTAAAAACTATAACAGTTAGAGCAAGTGGTCTTCAAACTTTTAACATCTACAGAAAATTCATATACATGAAAGTTATTTTTTTCAGAACTCACTGCAGTAAAGAGCATATAAACATTTCAAATGTTGTGTGTATTTTCTAAGTAATGAAACTTCTAATAATTATATAAGGTTGTGTTTAAAAATTTTTATTTTTCAGTATTTTAATAAAAATAATGATAATAAAATTCTTATAAAATATTTTTGAACTATGTAAACTGTTCCATGCAACCCTTACGGAAAATTCAAAGATAAACAAGCTTTTGAGAAATTTGCACCAGGATAAAGTTTCATATTTTTTATTTGAAAATTTATTATGTATTTTATTCCAGTGTAAGATTGTAAATACAATTTCAGGCAATTCTAATTTTTACTTTCTACTGAAGGTATTATATTTGCTTTTCTATAAATAAACTAAAATCGGTTATTTCATCTTCTCATTAGTACTAATAGAACAATATACTGGTGCACAGTGCAATTTTCATCTCTTAACAGATATCAAACATTTTATCTAGTAGTATGCAATAAATTTCAAACAAATAGCTAAATATTTCATTTTGTTGTAATGAAGTTGTAGTATTTGTAAACAATAGATAAAATTCAATAACAGAATGTTTATCTATTAGAAAGTTATTTACTATATGAAGTTATATTACATGATATTATGGTTTTATTACAAATGTATGTATGTATGTAATAAAACCATTACACACACATACACACACAAATTAAATCAGTATAAATCATAATAATAGCTTAATTGTATTATATATCAGATTTAAAATAAACTAAATATAAAGGATGTTATTGATATAATGCATAAAATTTTTACAACTATATATGCAGTAAAAGTTAAATATATATCAGATATACCATGAGTATAGTTGTATATTAAAAACTGTCAGGGCACTAACTGCTACCCCAAGTATGAATCACTACAGTATATGGAGACACAACTGTGTATTAAATTTTATGGACAAGAGCAACTTTGTAGAGCAATATCTGCAAAATGTCTTAAATGTGACAAATGATCTATATACTCATATTCAGAGGCATTTTTATCATTTTCTCACATTTTCTTTACATTAACTGTAAATTACTAACTTCTGTATGGGATAAATAACGTACAAACCTCCATTCCACACACCATTGACAGAGTGCGATGAAGCCTTCAGCACGAATCCACATTTATAAAATTTGCTTTCTTTAATCTATATAAATTGTAAATTACTAACTTCTGTATATAAATAAAGTTTTAAATAGCTACACATGCCAAATATTAATAGGAAAAGATAACGTATACAACTGTCTGCCTTCATTACATAAAAATAAATTTATTTTACAAGAACTTTCAACAGTATAATAACTTCCTCTTCTTTCTTCCTGAAGAGGACAGTTATATACTGTCAAAAGTACTTACAAAATAAATTATTTTTATGTAATGCCAACAGACAGTTGTAGACATTAACTTTTTCATCTGTATATGAATTTTCACTGAATCTTTTATTTCCAATCAATTTAACATATTTATATAAATACTGTAGAATAATACTAGATAATTTTATGAAGAAATTCAACATCTTATTATTAACCATAAATATGAAAAAATTTATTGTGTTTATTGCATTGTTTCTTGTGTAAATGATTTTATGATTATTAACAATACTATAAGAATTGTGTTAAATGTACGAAATATTTTTTTCATCTTTGAGATTCATAAATACTGAGGATTTATATGCAAAAATTAAACATTTTGCATTTCTTATATACTTTGTTTACATTTAAGATAAAAATTGCTCTTATAGCATTTTTTTCTATTTTTATACTGAATAGTTACTATGAGTACATTCTCAAAATGTGGGAAAAAATATTTTATATTTAAAAAAAATCTAGCTTGTAGTGTCATAATTTGCCACCTTAGTCATTTGCCTACTTTGCCTATGCATAAAAATGTCTTTGTTCATAATCTATGCAAAAAAGTAATTTTCTCAGTTTTTTGGCCAAGGTATGTAGTCTAAAGTCCCAACTTATGTCCACAAAGTACAAGGGTTTTGCCCTGCTTAAAAATGTACCAGAGAAGCACCCTGGTAAGCTCTGGCATGACTACAACACTGATACATTTAATGTAGAATAAAAAAAATACACAGGATGCAAGAAACCAGTCACAAAAAAGAGCCTCAAATGTTTCAATCACATTTTTTTAGTTTTATGATTAAAATAATTCAATCATCAGCATCAAAGAGAAATTTTACTGAATATTACTTGACTAATTGATACCAGTATTACTGAAATTATTATTAATTTTATTTTAATACTGGATTTGCTTACTTAATTAAAAAAACAAAAAAAGTTATCATTATGAAATATTTCTAATAAATAATTTCTAATGAACCTAGAAAAATTTCATCTGTACCAAAACAAAAAATTATGAGAAAATAAAAGAACTTTTTATATTGAATTTCAAAATTGATTTCTCTTCCTATTCTTTTGTAAATTTGTTAAATGCAATTTTTTATAGTGGAAAAACTTTTATAATTAATTTCCAATTTTTCAAGTAAAGTAAGTATATGATGATTTTAAATAATGCCATAAAGTCATTCAATAAAACATTTCATGTTTATTAAAGCAAAATATCATACAAGAGAAAATAAATTACAGTAGGTGATCGGTTAACAAACAAATCAGATAACGAACACTTTTGCGAAAGATTTTTATGTTCAGACAATGAACACATGTTCAGATAACAAACACAAGAAGAAGCAACATAAATTAATAAATACCAATTGGTCTTCCCTTGTCTTCAGGCAACAATTCAAAACTTTTCAGAGTGCAGGAGACATCGACATCCAACCCAGTATATATTGATCGGATAGTATTCTCCAAACTTTGAAACTCTCCCATGCAATTCCAGCCTTTTATTTTTCTGACAAAAACAATTCTTTTATAATATTCACAAGACTGTCAGGCAGGCACTCGTTAAGCTTCGCATCAGTTTTCAAAAAGTGAGAGTATAATAGCAAAGGTAGAGAGTGGGTAGATGATGTCTGATGTTGCTGGGCAGTGTGGCTTGAAGAGGTCTACAGTAGGCACAATCTTAGCTAAGAAAGATATACTCAAGAAGACTCAAGCAGCTAAAGGAGTAATGAAAATCAGATCTGAGAAATAAAGAACATTGAAGAGCTCATAATGGAACCTGAAACTAATCTGACGACAGAACAACATCAAGTCAAGAACTCTTGAATGAAGAACACCAAGAAACTTGGCAAGATATGTTTTCTTCTGTAAAAGAGGATTAATGCCGATATCTACTATTAAACATCTTTTGAAGAAGTGGTAGGATATCAGAACAACAGTCTTAGAATGTCATCCAAACCAGGTTGAGGTTAAAATAAAATAAAAACCATTCAAAAGTCCAGCATAATTCTTTAATAACATAAGAACATTTTCAAACACATTAAGCATCCATCATCAGTTATTTTTCTAAAATTGAATGAGAAATTCAAAAAAATTACGCGAACGAATTTCAAATAAACAGATATATAATAAATATTAATAAGTAACATGTTATTAATAAAAGCGTTACACACAAAAAAAATATGGTATGTTTAAAATAAAATAAATAAATGAATTATCTATCAAAGGTCATCTTAAGCTTAATTAAGCCTTTATATAGAACTAAGCCAATTTATCACAAAAAGATTTCCAAGCGGACGAAAGCCCATTGGCATCTCTATAGTTAATGCACTGCATGCTCTTCTGTGCCCTGTGGATTTCCAATTTTCCAAATACTTTACTGCGTGTTTAGATCTAGTAGCTTTTATGATAGAGGCCTCATCCCAGAAGACCACGATGTCTTGTTGTTTGGCATAAGTGGCAAGGACTGTACTGTAAATGGTTTTGTTCACTGATAGATTATGCTCATTGTTTCTTTTTTCAAATTTCTCAACATTGCCCCTATATACACTAAGTTAGAGTTGAACCTACGGTCTCTTAGCAGTATTGAGTATATTCCTGTTAAGGAGTTACGTTCATGACCTCCTTTGTCATTCCTTAATAACCTATATATAGTGGGATTATGTCGATAAATTATTTGTAAGTTTCTATTTTTGGAAATCCTCTTAACGAACGGTTTAAGGAAGAGTATGTAATTGAGGACTAGGACTACTTTTTCTTTTTGGTGGTTTTCCTTTTTTCTACATGTAAGATTATGATCTTTCTTAATGAGAGCTTCTATTCTTTTTCTTCTGTAGCCATGCTGTAAGGCTGTTCTTCATATATATTGTAATTCCTCAACAGTATCATAAACGTTTGTGCAATGAGTGTGTGCTCTTCTTACCCAAGATCGAAACACCACCATTTTGATATGCTCCAGATCAGCTGAATTCTTAGGGATAATGATGGGGAGAGATGTTAGTTTACGATATATATTGGTTTGGATTTCCCCTTCTATGCATGTTATAGTCAGATCCAAAAAATTAATGCTGATACTACTTTGTTGCTCTAATTCCAAGGTTAAACCATACGGGTTACTGTTTATTATATCTATAAAATGCTTGATGCTACGATTATCCTTCCACAAAATAAAGATATCATCAACATATTTTGTGTATAACAGTATATCTTGTTGTAATGAAGGAATGATACTGTTTTCTAGATTACGGAGTACCAACTTGCAGAGTATCAACGCCATAGGGCTACCCATCAGTACTCCCTGCCCCTGTAGATAAATTTTATTCTTGAATTCAAAGAAAGATGTGTGACAAATCAAGTCTGCTAACTCCAAAATCTGCTTGTATTTGATACTGTTGTTAACATTAGCAAATAAAAAAATCCCTCAGGGCACAAAAGCATGGAGGCAGTTTGATTGATGGATATAATGCCTTATAATCCAAAACCGTCATCCATTCTTCATTCATGAGCACAATATTTTCCAGTTTCCGGATCAAGTCCACTGAGTTTTTTTTATTGAAAAAGGCAAAACCTGCATATTCCTTTGTATAAATTTAACAAGTTGTTTTTCCATTTTGAAAGTTGGAGCATTACATTTTTCCACTACAGGGTGTAATTGCAATCCAGGTTTATAGGTTTTCCCGAAGGCAAAAATTCTTGGTGCCCTGGGAACCTGTAAAATAGCAGTTCTCATACCCAGATAATTGGCTAAAGGAGTTAGGGTAAATCTCCTCACTCTTTGTTGTAAGGCCTCCAAGTAATTACTTGGGGCAAGAAGACACTCTGTTGTCAATGCACTCATTCAGCTTTTTTCTATAAGAGCTCCATTTGATGATTACAACACCATTTGATTTATCGGCCTTTATGAGAACTACATAGTGCTTTTGGAGCCATTTCTTTGTTTCTTTAATGTGCCTATGGAAAAGTAAGGTGGTTTTGTTAGTATGTTTCTCCTTTTCAGCATATAACCTTGTTTTCCATCTGCAATAATCTTGAGCAGTTAAATTCATATCTTTTAAGAGTATCTCAACATTCAGTATAAGGCTCTCCAGTCATAATGGTGGTGTTGGTGCAAAAGATGAGCCATATTCCAAGGCATTTATCAGGCATTGGGGAGGAACAATGTTGTTCCTCCCCAATGCCTGATAAATGCCTTGGAATACTTTTTTCACTTGTGGTTTAACATTCTGGCACTTAAACAGCCATTTTAGCTTTTTAATGTATGTGCGTTTCAATCTCGTTTCCAAAGAATGTTCCAAATTGATCACTCTACTGTTAACATCTTCTAGAATAGCTTGTCCCTTCTCATAAAGATCATTTTCCAATTTGGTTGAGGTTAATAGGCTTGGGGATCTTTGCAATTACAATGCTATTAATTACTTCTGAAAAATCCTGAAGAGAAAAAAGTAATCGACATTAGACAGATTCTTTAACCCCCACAAACGGAAAAAACATGACTAATTACATATAAATAAATGTAGTAAGAAAGTATATATTTTTTATTTTTTGAAGTTCTCCAAAACAAATTAATCAAATTCCCATAAAAACCTATGATAAATCGATAATCAGTTAATGAACAATTCGGATAGCAAACAAAGTCTTGGAACAGATTATGTTCGTTAACCGATCACGCACTGTATTAGAAATTCTTAGAATAGCCTGAACTAAATAAAAATTAACTATCAATATCTTAAAAATTAACAATAATACCAAATGCATTATAAAATAAGGATATACAGTCCTGGAAAAAACTTTGAGACTACCTGGAGTTTCTAACATCCTATTAACATTAACTGATCTCCTGTAAATTTATTGTTGTTTAGGTGGAATTAAAATAACCATAAACTAAACATGAAGTAAAAATTTAAGTAAAAGTAAAAATTCAAATACAACAAATTATTGCTTGCACTTTACCTGGATAATGTTTGAGACCAGGATCAAAAATTCATATTTTACAACATTCTAAAATACAACAGACATTGTAACCTAATTTGCATACATCCATATATGTTTTCAAAACCTTCAGTAAAACCTGATAAAACATTAACAGATGAAGAAAAAGGCATGATACATGCATTCAGAGACTGTGGGAAATTAAATATGTCAATTGCAGGCCTACTAAAAAGATCAAAGACTGCAGTTCACAATTACTTAAAGGACTCTGACAATTATGACAAAGCTAAACATTGTGGTAGGACAAAAACTCTACCAGAGATGACAGGACAATATTAAGAACAGCTACATTCTCTGGTATGTCATCTAGTCAGATTACAGCTTCACTGTAACCCCAAAAACAACAATATATGTTCTTCAAAAGTCTGCAAATCATTCATACATTAAAATGCAGGTATAGCAAATTGACAACCTCCCATATGAAAAATTTTTGTATAAAGAATTTGTATAATTGGTATATGCTTTATACTACATAGTTAAGAAATGGTAAGATTTTTAAGTTTTTAAGTTCTTATTGAATAAACTAATTTAAAAAAAAAAAAAAAAAACATGTAATCATGCTAAAAATATTTACATTGGCCATATTTACTCTATTTTTAACATTTTTAATATCAATTTTTATAATAATATTGTAATAATTTTGAAAGTTGTCTAAACAAAGTAATTTAAATGAAAAAATTCTATTTGTGCTTTATCATTTTGGGTAGGTCTTCAATTGTAACTTGTTTCTAGTTAAAATGATCTAAAATTTCTTATTTTAAAAATAAAAAATAATATCTGAAAGACAAATTATATGGCAATTTGTGATATTAGGAATAGCAAGAAAGGTCATTTATAATTCTTTATTCTAGATAATGTGGTTTTTTTTTCTAAACAAGAAACTTTTTAATACTATTTCTTTTCATTTGTAATATTTTTAAAAAGAAAATACTTTTATACTCACTTTGTGTCCATCTATGTGTCCATTCTCCGGTAAAACTGCATAAATTTTAATATAAATCAAACTCCACAATAGTAGCCACTTAAGAACTGAAGTTAAGATAGACTGTCCTAAAGTGAGTTATTTCTGCTTATGTGTCTAACAGAACGGGAAAACCCCACAATCCTAAACTCAATGTATTATTTAAAGTACTTTAAATGAAAGTGACCTTTGATGCTATATTTTTGGAACAGTTTGCTAAGATCCCTCTGATAAATGACATTTGAAATAAAATAAATCATTTACACTCAACAAATTAAATCTATCTCCAGAATTTAGTAAAAGAAAGACAATTATACATTTGTTCAATAATTTTATACAAACTCTGATTGTATTTTGTAAAGATATAACTATGTAAATCAGCAATGATTAGTGTACATCACTAATACATAACTCACAATGATCAACAAAATATAAAATATTAATGAGCTGATGTAAAAGCCAGTTTAATTATTAACTTTCTTCCAACTTTTGTTAGCCCACAGTAGCAAAGTGGACAAAAATCACTGAACACTGATGGTTAGTCAAAGGTTCACACATCTCCAACAGGAGAGTTTCTTGGGATTCTTCATGTGTAATACCTAGAGGCCAGGTTCCTATTATGTATCCTACTGAAAGAAACTCCCCCTTGGCAGATCACCCAAGTGTTGCATTTTTTAATTCCATCAATCCTATCCAATTCTTGGATACTTCATCATATCTAGTGACTTCAGAAAAAATTATTAAACAGGATTTTGCTGTTAAAATACAATATTTAAATAAAGTCTTTATTACCATTTCATAAACATATTGATTCTGTTAGGAAATTGATTCACTTTATGGATACTAAACAATTCTGTTTATTACTGTATTGTATAATACTTGAATACAGCCTATTGCACACAGCTTGCATTCACTAAATGTGTACCAGTATGACAATATACTGTCATTCAGTGTTAATACATTACTCTCTATCAAAATCTAAATTACTGTATATTGCAAAGGGTTTATAGTATATGTAAATTTTTTATTTACTTTTTGTAATCTGTATTATTTTGTAATCTGTATTAAACTTTCAGCATGATTCAGTATGGTACTTTTCCATATGATTCAGTTTAAATAATCAACAGTACCTTTCATACACTTCCAGCAACCACAAATATAAAGTGCAAATGTTTTTGGCCCCATTCAGTGGGCCAGTTTCAGGCATTTTCACCAAAAATTTGTATTGGCAGTCAAACTAACAAAAAGGAAATGTTATGGAATTTTTTCAAATTTATTACCGGTTTCAAACTTGCATTGGAATTTTAAAATTTTAACCATTCTGGAACTTTGATTATTATAGTCTGTGTTTGGATTCAGTTCCTACCTAATATCACAAAAGATTATATTGTTTCTCTAAGTAACATTTTTCTCTCAAAATATATTAAAATATGTGCACATTTACTTTACAAATATTCTATATAACGCTTGATAAAAAAATTATTAATGTTAGTATTTATAATATACATTCAAGTACCATGCATACACAGTTGAACTTCAACTTTGTGAATTTAACTTTTGCAGATTTGATTATTTGAGAGTTTGCATCAATAATTAAATGGGAAGTTTTTGGAGTTTTGCAGCCTACTGCAGAAAATCACAGACAATGCATATAAACTAAAAACCTAAAGAAAACTAAAAAAGTTTCATGTCATAAATGCATAAAATTAGTTATATGTATTATGAATCTAGTTTATTATTTAGTATCATAAATATGTACACAAATTTATTTTAAAAAGTTAAACTTGCAAAATGTTTCAGTGTGCTAGAGTACTACTGACTACACACACACACAGTCTGGGATACTATGCTCTTTGTCTTGGTACTAACCAGCCTCACCCACATATTCTCTCTCTCTTAGTTTGTGCTCTATCTTGCATTTTTCAAATTATTATTAAAGCTTATAAAACAGTACTATACATAATAATAAATAAAAGCTTATAAAAATAGTTAAATTTAAAATTAAGCAGTAAAATTATTAAAATAATTTTATTGCTATCTACATATTGTAAATGCATTGCATTACATACTGAGGATTTACTGTATTGCCCCTTTCTGCAATTGTAAAATTTATAGATAACACTGTTGCAGTAAACTGAATTCTTTTTACTTATTTTGTATGTGTTAAATATGGTCAACAGTATTGAATTCTGCTTTGAGGATCTAGATGTATTTATGGCTTATTCACTTTTGCAAGAGTCCTGCATCCCTAACCACCATATTATATGTATATAGATATATAAAATAATTATGAGTATATATTCATTAAGAAATTATTCTCAAGTATTTCATATTCACAATAAAAAAGATTTTTGTTATCTGTATTCTTGTAAGATATTAGAAAATTAAAAAAAATCATTCATAGCCTAACATTAAATTACACTTATAAAACATTCACACACATTTATTGAATTTTATATTCATATATGTAAAAACATGATAAATCATTTGCTAACAATATACTATTTGAATGCTTATACTACAGAGAATAATTAATATCATCATTATTAAATAAATATTGAAAAATTTTACAGTGAAATATAATATTTTACAGTTAAATTATCTTACAAGTTATTAACAAAAACATTTAAATCACTTTTATCACTAACAAAAAACTCTCCATAATGTCACATATTTTTTCTAGCAATAAAACTAATTATTTAATATAAACGTCCAGTCAAATCTTTAGTTATAAGAATTGTGTTTTTACAGAAGATATGCTATGACGTAGTGGCAAAATATTTTTAGTGTTCTAGAGGTCTTTGTGATAAAAAATGTCCTATAACTAATGCATTTGAATGGGTTAAAGTTCTAACTAGCTACTCCTTAAGATGCTACTCTGCAGCACAGCTAAGCTCTGCAAAAAAACCTCAATCTTGCTACCCTTCAGCTTTTGTACTGTACTAAAAAGACAAGGAATTCTAGAAAATCTTACATTTATGCAAAAACAAATTGAAGACCAGATATTAAATGTTGTTTCATTTCCTAAGATTTCAAGACAACCACTGCTCTAAAAGCTCTTGATTGTGCACACATTCAAGGTTACCATGGTTACCTTCCAAAAAAGAAAATTACATTGTTTCAGTTAGAATTTTTCAGTTTATTTTATATGCAATTTTACTTGCCTTCTAGCATCATTGAAACAATAAAATCCACAAAGTTCCTGGGTTTTCCAAAGCTGTGACACATTAAATTTTTTTTAATGTTTATACTTCTCTTTGCAAGAAGCATTCATTTATTGGACTTTTAGTATAGCACAAAAGCTGAAGGGCAAATGAAATCAAGGTGTTTCCATAGTGCTTAGCAGTGCTACATAATAAAATTCTGACTATCTACCTTTAGAGAACGTTAGTCTGAACCTTATCCCTGAACACAAACAATGCATTTGAAAGGCTATGTTTATAGGGCATTTTTGGATCTCCTAGGCCCTTTAGAACACAGTACAAAAATATTACCACTATTTCACATTATACATATGAGGTATAAATTATACACAATATTCATTATAAAGAATATATTAAAATTATAAGTAATTATTAATCAAAAGACTTCAAAAAATTTTCAAATTCAAAAAAACAATTTTGAAAATTAAACAACAAAAAAATAAATAAATACATTCAAGCAGAAAATATATTGTTAACCAATCAAACTATTATCTATCTATCTATCTATCCAGTGGCATCCTCTCTACAGAGGGTTGCATTTGATGAACTATTCCTCTCCATGTTTTTCTATTCCAGGCTTCTCTTAAATCCTTTCCAGTCCAGTCTTTGATGTTATCTCTCCAAGTCTTTCGGGGTCTTCCTCTAGATCTTGTCCCCTCCACCAGTCCCTCAATGACCGTTTTTAGTAGTTGTCCTCCTGATCCTCTAGCCAAATGTCCAGCATATCGTACCTTTCTTTGTTGGATATTTATAAGCAACCTTCTCCTCAAGCCCAGCCTGTCCAAAACTTCCTCATTTGTTATTTTCTCCGTCCAACTTATTCTTTGCATCTTTCTCAAGCACCACATTTCAAATGAGTTAATTCTTTCCATCATTTCATGCGTAAGAGTCCATGCCTCACATCCGTATGTTAGTACACTCCAGATCATTGTCCTTAGGATTTTTATTTTCAGTTTTATGTTAAGGCCTCTGTTTGTTAATATATGATA
>NW_019385464.1:141142-161241 GCF_000671375.1 Centruroides sculpturatus | reverse complement strand
GATAACCCGACACGGATCCCCATCACATACAACCCGCACCTCAAGACTATACATAGAAGAATAGCCAAAGAGCACGGGATTCGACTGGCATACAGAAGATGCCCCACGATTTTCCGCATCCTAAGAAACGATAAAGACCCTCCCGATCGCACCAGACTCCCCGGTATCTACTCTATCCCGCTCCATGACAATAGACAAAACGCAGAGCTACTGTACATCGGCTCAACCAAACGCTCTTTAAGCACCCGCCTACGTGAACACCAAGCAAATATCCGGCACGGCAGGCTGACCACAGCCCTAGCCACTTATGCATCCGACCCCGAAGTCGAGGTGCACTTCGAGAAGACTACCATTATTGTCAACACGCCCCACCAACAGCAGCTTGGATGGCTAGAAGCCGCGGCTATCCACAACGCCGACCGGCTAACTACCTGCATTAACCGGAAAGAGGAACTAACCTTGTCTCTGGCCTGGCAATCGCTATTGGACGCCAACCCACCGCTTCCTCCCCCCGCCGCACGACCGCACACACCGGAATAGACCCATCCCCTCGAAACCGACACCCGATCCTAGAGAATAATATACACTCCGTCCGGGGAATTCCTTCAGTTGACCTGAAGAAGAGCGATTGGAACGCTCGAAAACATTTGTCAGGATATTTTAACATATACTCACAGAGCACCGGTCACAGGTTCCGTAGTGTGACGTCATTTTCATCCCGGTGCTGTGGATAGAATAGTTTCTGCATTTTGGCATAAATATTCTTTGACACCCTAGAAAAACTATATTGGAGGTTCTGTTCTCTGTCCCAACCACTACTAAAGCTCATCCCTCTTAACTTAAACCTAAGCAACATCAGGCACATACAGTTATTCTTAAATGTCTATAAAATAAAAAATACTAGACAAATTACAACCAGCCCTTATTCACCTAAAGCCCACTCCTTCAAAAACCTGAGCAAAACCACACACAGGTAGCTAATTATATATAAAGAATACTATCAAGAAAATTGAACATTTTCCAAAAATAAATTTCATGCTGTGGTCCACAAACCATCATGTTGACTGCACAACATATGGGTGCATGTGCTGAAAAGTGTATCCTTCTGGATAGAGCAAGCCCATCATCTCCAAAAGACATTCATGCAAGATATTTTATTATTATTCAGCATTAATGTATCCTCAGATGATTTTGAGTGGTTGAACCCTTGAGCACTGATACCGCTCCACATGACAGTAGATCTGTGCACTGGTGTCAGTTTTTATGGTCATATGAATCTCCATGACATCAATTTGTTTCAGAACAACTCAAAATAACTCATCTGTAAACACTACTTCACTCCAGTCTCAATTTGATTCAAACACCCAAATACATGATATCCTATTTGGTATCATGTATTCAGCTGTTAATATGGGTACATTGAGAGGACACCATTTCTTGGTGCTGACACATTTCAAGTGATGCTGGATGTATGTGATACTCACTTTTGGTCCTTCCCATTCATCCAGCTCCATGGCAATTTGATGCAATGACCACTTTGGATGACACAGCACTAGTTGTGTCATGTCATTTGTCAACAGACTGTTTCCTTCCTTATCCTGGCAACAGTTTAGTCTATGTCTGTCCTTACATCACTTCAACATTCTGTATGCTTTAGCACAATGAACATCGGTTAATCTGCCAGTTCATTTGCATCCATTATCACGTTGTTGATAAGAACATGGAATCTTTCTTTGATTCTTTTCCATGGCAATAGTATTTGATGACTGAAACAGACAAGTCTAGACTTGTCACAATTTAACAATTTATCACAATAAATCCGACATCACTCGTTGACAAATGCAGTAAGATCACTTATATAATAGACATCTCTGTTCCAAACAATACAAAAAATGTTCACACTGGAAAAATCAACAAGTACACTACACTTGCTCAAGAAATAAGAAGACAGATGTGGAAGATGGATAAGATATTTTTTGTACCTGTTGTCCTCTTCTACTGATGTTATACCACATACACTATATAAAAGTCTAGAAACATTAAACCTTAATAACAACATAAACATAGCATTACAGAAACCTACAACATTGAACACATGTCACATTCAGAGGAAGTTTCTAGACATTGACACACATACCCAGTGGTGATATTCGAAATATTTAACAAAGGGTTCGCTAACAGAAAATTTTTCCTTAACAATTTTTTTTCGCTCAAATGGTGCATTAGCAACATTAGCACAAAAACTGACCTTAAGATACCCATATAAATAAAAAAGGGTTAATGTTACCTTAGGTTCCAAGATGGCTGCACTTCCGACTGTTCGTGGTTCAGACGAACTCCTCCCAGAGGGGAGCCGCCGGCAGGTCGCCAAGTGCCAAACGTCACTAGTTATTGATTCACAGTAGTTCTTGAACAAAATAAAAAAAAACGGAAACGTCTAATAAAAATGTAGCTAATCTAACGGAAACAAAACGAAACAAACCTAACCATAGTGCCGCCATCTTGGAACCTAAGGTAACATTAACCTAAAAAAGATATATATTACACCCGATGATAAAACTGACATAACTACGCGGTAAGTCACAAACACCGACAAACAAAATGGAAGTTTTGGTTAGAAATAAATACAATACTTTTTCTTGCAATATATGTAATAATAGATGATGTCATCGTCTCTCAAAATACAATATCTTTTTTATTTTGCTGTCGATAGCCCGTGTTCCGCAGCCATCTTGTATTTTCTCACATGTGTGGAATTGTGTGATCTCTTATGACTGAATCTAGTTTCAGGAACTCTCTTGAGCCGATCACGATTGAACCTCATTTGAGTCGAGGTTGAAACGATCGAGGGAGGTCGCACCAAGGTGAAAGGGGTATAAGGCTCTAGTTTAGTAGTGTTACAGAGTATAATACATATATTTTAATATATATTTTTAAGTGTGTTTAACAAGGTTCAGAAATCTTTGAAAATGTTAACAACGGGTTCAGCTGAACCTGTGCGAACCCGCTGAATATCACCACTGCATATACCAACAACACAGCTTAATGTTACATTTGTTTGGGTAGCTAAGCCTTTACTTTAGTCTGCCTTAGCACTTGGCACCAGTATCAGCTAAGCATGACATTCACAAAATAATAATAATGATTTGTTATTTTCCTGTAATAAAAATCAGTTCTATATTAATACATTATGCTTTTTCATGTAAAAATATGGAAACAGCAAATAAACTGTTTGCCATACTTAAATAAACTAATAAAACAATGTTATGTATCAAATCAAGTCCAATAAGTAAAAATAAGGAAAACAGATTCTATGTACTATAGTTTATGAAGTATATTTAATTATAAACTGGATACTGTTAAATTATAAATTACCATTTCAAAAATAATTTCTCTCTGTTCTTAAAAGTTATCTGTATGTTTACTTAGTCTTTTCTATATGCACACCTAACAGTATTTAATTGCAACTTCTATCCATATTCGGTTTATGGCGTCTGACGTTGTCTTCCGATCTCCAGGTACCCTCTCCATCTCTCTATATCCATACACCATTCCTCTTTAATCCCAGTTTCACTACATGCTAACATTACTCCATTGTACCAAGTTCAATAATCCATTCGAATTTGAAAATTCAAATGGATTAGCCAAACGAATTTCGTATCACAAGAGTAATTTCAGGTAATTGCAACTTCTGCAGTCAATTAAGTTTAATTCAAATTATAAGAATGACTAAATTTAATGGCTATCTTCAGTAACTCTCTAAAACTGGGATCAGATAAACACACACAACCAATTTTTAAATAGATGAAAACATTAGTAAATAATTTCTTTATTTATTAATTACATAGTTGTTGGTATTGGTTTGGTTGTGTGTGTTTAATGCCTATAAAAGAAAATGAACTATTACCATATTTTCACAGAATGACCAGCATGCCACATAAAAATGGAAGAGACCAGCATGCTGGTAATTCTGCAGTTTCTGTCATGCCAGTTAAACTGCAAGTAAATATAAAATTAAATCAGATATAAAAAAACTAATTGTTAATTAAATGTTAAAGAAAACATTCTTCAGAGTACAATAAAATAATATTGTATTTTGAATGACTTAAAATCAGGAAGAGAGTTTTAGTTTACAAGACAATAAAACAATTAATTTACGACTTATTGGTGGTGGTAAGTTTGGGCTACACTGACCATCTACCCTGTCCTTAAAAATAACACCCTCCTCTCAAATTTCACACAAAGTCAATGTTAATAGTGTAAGCTGAAATAATTTACAGCGAGTTTCTTAAATTTAATATGTTCATTTTTGCATTTTTGAATTATATAACAATAAAATACATTTAAAAAAAAGTACTTTCGGAATTCTGAGAGTATTTTACATTGTTAGAAAGATGACAAAATGAAGAAATTAACTGCATAATCGTAGTTTTTGATGTAATGCTGACAGTCTCACAGTTTTAAAATAGAAATTCAAAAAATCATTCATTTTTATGTGACATAACTCATTTGTTTTTTTTTAATACACTCTCTAGAGAGTAATGTATAACTTCACTTGAACCAGTACGCCAGCTTTTATCATATGGAAATATCTGATTTCAAGGTCTTCCCATGGCATGCTGGTCATTCTGCAAAAATATGGTATTTGCAGTGCTTTTTTTGTCATAGAATGCAATGGAATGGCATTCAACCACCTTTTTTCGATATATTTTAAAAGCTTTAAGAGAATTTTTGAAAATTTGATGTTTGGTCCGAATTGAATCATTCTGTTGAGCATAGAAAAATTGGCAATAAAATTATTAAGCAGGACCAGGATTGTCTTAATAAAATAAAATTATTATTAAGACAATCCTGGTCCTGCTCATGTGAATCTTGTGTATGATGCATGTAATATATTTTTAGTAGGGTAAACTTGCCTAATTCGTACTTTGCTTATATCTTGACTCCAGTAATAGCTATTAGTGTCTCTAGTAGCAAAAAAAGTAAACAACAATCGGCCATATTACCATCTGACAGACAACACGCTGTTACGCTGCTCCCAACAAAAATATTGAAAAGGAAAGTTTTTTCAACTTTTTCTGTAATATTTTTGCACATTTCATAAGAACTTTCTTAAAAAACTTACACACGATCCAATTTGAACTATATGTGATGTATTAATGTGTATTTTTGTGATTTCATCTGATGTGATGATATATGCATATTTGTTATCAAATTTTTTGGCGACAAATGTAAACTTTATTCAACTCTTGCGCCTATTTCGTACTCGAGGCAATTTTAGATGAATGTCACAATAAGCTATTACTGATTCGTAAACTTGTTTTTTTTACTAAGTTTCTGATTTGAAAAATAACCGCAAAAGTTCAAAACAAATTAAAACTTAATTGTCTTTAATTTTGGAACAACATGTCAAAAAGAAAATATAATTCTTGGAATAAAGAAAATGTGAAAGAAGCAATTAAAAAATATAATGACGGGACCTTATAATTTAATGAAGTTTTTAGTGTATATAATGTACCAAAATTGACATTTAGATGACAGTTACAAGGACTGAATACACTTCAAAGAATAGACTAGATAGGCCATTTTTCAAATGACTAAAACTGAATTTTAGTGTTGCTTGCATATCGTGGATGCAAAACCATCCTGGTTCCTTAATAAAGGATATCCTCAAGCCGTTTGTATGGGCACAGGCACGCATGGCTTCGAATCTTGCAGATTGTGGACTTGCAATCGCTTTAAATTAAGATCAGGGATGAAGAATATCTTGTTCTTAATGAAGATGCTAATCTAAGTGAATCGGCGGAAGTCTCCCAGAAACTGGCAACTGAAAGGCAGCAAGAACAAACAGATACTTTAACGTCTGTGGCAAAATCCAATCAGACTACTAAGCAAAAACAGACTGAAGAAGAGGAAGTTGTGGGTACTCAACTTCTTCAGTCTGTTCTTGCTTAGTAGTCTGATTGGATTTTGCCACAGACGTTAAAGTATCTGTTTGTTCTTGCTGCCTTTCAGTTGCCAGATTCTGGGAGACTTCCGCCGATTTTAGTGTAGACTCAGTACCAATAAATCACCCTTCAGAAAAACAGCAAGATCAGTATCTAGAAGAGAAAGTGAAGGAATGTTCTTTAGGTATGAAAGTAAACATTTCTAATACAGAGACAGTTCAAGCGACATTTGAAATAATATCTCCAATACGTGGTATTCTTGGAAATGCAAGAAGAAAAACATATCAAAGAATCTTGGTGCAAAGAAAAGTAAAACTACTAAAATATCACAAAAGGAAATAAAAAAAAACAAGAAGATGAAAATAACAGTTGGTACTGTAAATTATGCCAAGAAGACTTAAAAGAAAGTACAGTAGAGACTTGATTATCCGACTCAATTGGGGACTGGGGTTGGTTGGATAATTGAAAAGTCGGATAACCGAAAAGTATGAAAAAATCCATTATTAGTGTAGTATATTATTATATCCCATGTAATTAGTATATTAGTATATCACTATTAACCTACTTTGCGTTGAAATTTTCATCGATGTTAAGCCTAACAAAAATTTTTTTAAATAATAATTGTCGCTATTGTATCGTTAAAAATTAGAAAATTAAGCCTCGTTTAAATACTGGCTCCCTTTCATGGTCGAATGAGTGTTGCCAGCTAAAACATCTCAGAAGTTTATAAGATTTATGCTAAATTTGATTATGGTAGTAATATTTCCCAAATAAAAGTTACTTAAAATAAAAAATAATTTGTGTTTATTAATTTCTATAATATGATGGTTTTTCCTTAAGGGGTACTAATTAGGCAAGTTTACCCTAATGAGATGAGCATTCCACCACCTTTTTTCCCCCAAAAAAAGCACTGGGTATTTGGATGGAAAAACAGAATAATACAACATTTTTTAAAACAAATCAGGTTAATTTTGTTGCTTTAAAACTTTGCAAATTCTTAAACAAACATAAAACATTATTAAAAAAAAAATAGAAACTTTGAACATTGCATTTTTACCTATTAATCAATCAATCAATAATAATAATAAACAGATTAATTGTTAAAACTTTAGATGATGTGAAATTAATCAATTTAACAAAGTGCAAGAAAATGAATTCAAATGAAAAAGGTTAAAATTATTATTAAAAAAAATGGCAAAATTATATTTAGAACTTAATAAAAGTCAGATCAATTAAAATGAAAGATTTAATGTTTTTTAAGTAAAGAATACTAACCTTTTCTAAAACTGAATCTACAATTTTAAGTAAACTATATGCACACACAAAAATAAGATCAAAATTAACTAAACAGAGTCTAGCAATTGTAATTTGTCAGCAAGATACTATTTGCTAATACCAAATTAGGTGCTGAATATGTTTGTAAATATCATAAAAATGAAACATTGCTGAAGAACTAACCATACCAAGACTAGACTATGAGCAAAATTATCATGACACTTTTTCATGAAAAACACTAGTATTTGAAACAGTTATAATTACAATGAGTAAAATGTAAGGTGTATAACAATTCCACCTACAAACTTAAAATAAAACAATGACAACATCTTTGCATCAATATCAATTCCCTCCCTCAATCATCTAGTGAAATCCATATTTTTTTCTGTAAACATTTATGTAAAAAATTACGTTATTATTGAGCAATATTTCAATTCACCTTTTATTAGTATCTTGTTCAAATAGAAATAATATTGCTTTGATGACTAATAATTGTTAACTAGTAAAATTTATAACAGACCTGAAAAATAAGTTTTTTCTTATTGTTTGTTTTTATATACTATCTTCCAAATAGATCTTTATTCATAATATCAAAGTTTGTTGAATTCTTTAAGAAAATGGACAAACATGAAGGCATTATGAAAAGAAATACAGTTAAACCTCCATTAACAGACACTCCCAAATAGCAGATACCTCTACTTAACATTTTTATAATTCCCTTCCCAGACCCTTCAAATAGGCATCAATTATATTTACCTCTAAATAATGGAGAAACTTCTTAACAACAGTGGCATCCATTGTTTGAAAGTTATACTATATTACCAATATAAAAAAGCTGGCTTTTCATGTTTTTAACCAACAATGAAAATAATAAAGACTTTAAAAGAAAAAAACTCCAGAAATGATGATCATTCATCTTCTGAAAACCTAAGAATTAATCATGCAGAAAGAACAATTTCATTAACTTAAGTTTCTGAATATCTAATAAAACAATGACAACTTCTTAGCATTCATATCAACTCCCTCATCAGTTAGTGAAATGGACATGCATGTAAAATTAGATTCACTTTATCAATCTATATTTTTAAATAATAAAAATGATTAATAAAACTGCAAAAAGTTTTTATAATAATTGCAGATTTCAGTAGTAGTTTATTCTTATGATAACCAGTAGTTACTTAACTATCTAAGCTTACATGTAACTTAAACCATAAAACCTTAACATTAATGCAAAAGTGCAAACTTTCTTGAGACTTGTGCCAAAGTAAACATATATAACTGTAAAAAATTTATGCATGCCAATGTATAAAACTTGAAACATTATTTTGAAAGAAATGAATATATTCCAACTAGAATAAATTTTACAAAGCCTAGATTATAATCAGTTCAGAGATTTAAAGAGTTTAGCTTTAGCTTTAATGATGATGAATCAGTTACTGTAAAACCAGAACAAAGTATTGAAAATAATATAAATTAAAATTAAATCATAATTTTAATGTCATTTATATATTTATTTTGTCAGAAAGGCTTTGTTGAATTGTTTTTGGAATATTCTAGAAAGAAGAGGTAAATGATAGTAAATTATAATTATACTCTATTATTTTTATTTATAAAGACTATTATCCTTAATAATATTATACAGTAAAAGAATCATATGTGCCAAGCAAATTCTTCTTGCATGCCAGTTTTTGACAAAAACTGGCATGTACCATAAGTTAACTATCCTTGATCTAACCAGTACTTTTGGAAAACAGTATTTTCAATCACCTTTTATCATTTTTATCATTTCAACTATATTCAAGTGTAGTTGAAAAGTAAATAGAACAACAATATTTTGCAAGACAAAGTAATTTGAAACTTGTAATAAATTCTTATCATCATGTTCTTATCTATCATAATGACAATCTCTATCTTGAAATGAAATTTCAGCAGTGGCAATTTACCAGGAAGCAAAACAAGCAACTGCTTGGGGCCCTAGACTGAGAGGGACCACCCCAGGAACCATTCCCCCTTTGATTGTTTTAGTTTTAATTTTCTCATTGAGTTATGAATACCAAATTCTTGATGGAAAACATCATTTTAAATTTTTAGTGTTACCAATAACAAACTGTTCAGATGAAAGATCTTTTGACACATTGAAGTACATAAAAATTATTTGCATACAACATTGAAGCAAGAGAAACTATCAGATTCAAGCCTTGTGCGTATTGAGAATGATATATTGCAGAAATTGTCTTTTAATGATGTGATTGAGCAGTTTGTGGATGAGAGTCAAAGTTGTAATATACATGATTAATATAAAGTTTATTACATAGTTTATTACATTCTTCCTTCAATTTCTGCCTTTCTTCTGACTTAAAAAAAAAAGAAGTAAGTTGCAAGGACCCTGAAACATTTAGTGCTTGGGACCACTTCAAAGATAAAGCCAATACTGAATTTCAGCATTCTAATTTCCTGGAATGAAATAATTATAATACTTACATAGGATAATTATTACAATTTGACTGCAACACAGATTAATTTGAAATATTCTTTGTCGAAATTAAAAACTCCTTAAACTTCAACTTTAAAAATTTGTCAAAAATCTACTGAAAATAAAATTATTCATTTTGAATTTTGCTCCAACTTCATATTTAACTTTGTTGATAATGTATGCCAAAATACAAGCAGGTATATCCATGTGATCAAAAAATATTAGGAATGGTTTAGTAAAATGCAAGATTTGAATTTATTAATCAAAATTTATTTTGTCCCCTTCAAAATCATCCCCTCCCATTGCAATGCACTTATGCCAATGTTTTTCAAATCTTCAAACACACTTTAAAGTCATCAGATGGATTTGATTGACTCAAAACAGTGAGCACAAAGCAGAAATTTTAGTTGAGGAAACAGGAAAAATTCACATGGTGCCATATCGGGTGAATACAGAGCTTGCCGTATTTATTGAACTTTTGGTCAAAAATTCACAAACAGCAAGAGCATTGTGAACAGATGCATTGTCATGATGCAAAATCCAAGAGTTTTCTTGCTACAAATTAGGTCATTTTCTACAAATTGCTTCATGCAAACAATGCAAAACACTCAATATTCTTTGTTGTGAGTTTGGCTAGTCGGAAAGATTTTGTGATGCACAACACCAGGACAATCAAAGAAAACAGCCAACATGACCTTGATTTCCTTCTGACTTTGACACGGTCTTTTCAGACTTGCTTCACCTTTTAAGTGCTATTCACTTGATTGTTCAGTTGTTTCAATGTCAAAAGTATAGATGCATGTTTCATCACCTTCAATGACACATTTTAAGAATAATTTACCTTGAGAATGCATTTCCTCAGCCACTTGAACATGTTTTAGGAAAAAAATTCAATCTCTTCAGGATAACTTGAGAAGTGAGGTGTCATAAGCCCAAATGATCTTCTAAAATTGATTGACAAGATCCAAATAATACTGGAACATGTTCAATAATATCCCTAATTGTTAAATGACAATCACTGAGCACCAAATCGCTGACTTTAGTGATGTGTTGTTCATCAGTTGAAATGGAGGATCTACCAGAGTGGGATCTATCTTCAACAACACATTCTCTGCCATTCTTGAACATCTTGTATCACTGAAAAATTCTTATTTTTGATAGACTATCATCACCAAAAGCTTTTTGCAACATTTCCAATATTTTTTGTGGGAGTAATTCCATTGCAAAAACAAAATTTAATGCATGTTCTTTGCTCAATTACACTCAATATTTTGAAAAATCACCATAAAAATTCTTTACAAACAAAACACATTTATTTGCAAATGAAAACATGATGACATACAGATTGCTACTAGATGTTGATGAAAGTTGTACCAAATGACATAAAAAACAATGACAGTGTCCTCTTCCACACAAACAAGTTTATATGAACTATTTCTGACACTATAACTTCTATAACTCAAATTGCACTACTATCATGAATCAAAATGCTCCAAGAAAGTTGGTAGCAAAATTAAGCTGCATGTTAAAGATTTTCTTGGAGCATTTTGATTTCTGATACTTTGTTCACAGTAGTAGCCTATACAAAACTGAAAATTCTAATTGATCTTTAAAAAATGAATTTCATGTTTTTCTTCCTTTCTTTTAAACTATTCATGATATGTAACTGATACATGACAAAAATTTATAAAAAATGCAACTTTATGCAGAAAAATAGTATTAAATTGTGATTTTTAACAGATAATTGAAGCACAACCATTACAATGAAATATTAATAATTTACCATATTTCCTTAAGATAACAGATGAATCAACCATTAGAGTCTATTGGAAATCAGGTGTAGATTATGTAATGAGTTATCTGCCAATTTTCAATATGAAATTTATTCTGAAGAACTTAATTAATTAATTAATTTAATTAATTAAACAACTTTTTCACTGTCTAAAATCACAGTGTGTGTCTTTAAAACATGAAAAATCTCTTGCATGTTGAAATCTTTTTACCATATTTAAATTAACACATTTTCTTTAAATAAAATGCATAAGTATTTGCTCAAAAATAAATTTTTTAAACTGTTGTTTAATTAAGCTTCTTACCTATTTGTTTCTAATTTTAATAATCTTTCTAGTATAAATTTCCATATCTTAAAATAACTTGCTTTTGAGTTAGTAATAAATATAAAAGGGTTGTAACTAGAAATTTCTGTGTGGGGGGTCATCCATATTGCTGATAGTTTGCTTAGACATAGTATAGGTCAGTATACTATGTAAAAAATGCAATAGCCCCAAGATTACTAGCAACATATTTTTGTGCAAGGAGCTACCTTACTGATATGGCAGCAAACAAGTAATACATATGATAATGCTAAATAAAAAACAGAACCAAAAACAAGTATTAAATTTTCTTTTTCTTTACCTTGTGGCTGTTTATATAGCATAGTATTTGAGTCTGATGTGCATGTTTTCTGTTTCATCCAGTGGTCAACTGCTTGTGACTTTGATGTTTACTTTTAAATGTATGGGGCAGCAGTGGGGGCTGGCAGAGAATGAAGAGCAGAAGAGAGTGAGAGGCATAATTTCCCACACTTATGGTGTGGGAAATTCTGTTCCTTGCCACTCCATGTGGCTACATCCCTGATATTCTGGACATACAAAACATTAGCAACCACAATTAGTGGGGTCTTCTTACAGCCATATTCTATGTAATGAGGAACTGACAATTAGATGCTTAGTTTGCCCTTCAGACATTTTGCCATCTGTTACTGAATAGTTCTATGGTTGAAAATTCCCATGTCAAATCATTTGTTCCAATATGTCCCAAACATGTTTTATAATCTGCCTTTTTGTGCTCTCTGAGAGGTAAAGTGTCTAAAACCACAAATAAAAAGAAAACATGTTCTATAACATTTATGTCACGAGTTACATAGTTGGGGGAGTGGATATTTCACTATCAAATTTGTAAAATTAAATTTGTATTGGCCTTTGATAAAAATATGAAAAATGAAGTCAGATATAGTAAGAACTTTATGCTTACATGAGCAATTAATATATTTTTGAAAAATATTTTGAAAAATTATTGTATGCAATATTAATAGTGAAGGTTTTGCACCAGATTGGAACAGTGTAAAAATAATGCATACATCTTCCCCAATCTAATCATTCTATTCATGGTAGAAACTGTTTTAATTAAATATAACAGGGTTGCAGTACACCAACACTCCAAATTTCAGATGTTTAAAATTATTTATATTAATTCTTACTCTCTATATTTTTTATATTATAAGATTAAATATACATCTATGTATAAATCAATATGTAACCATTTTATGTAACTGAATTCCATTCTTCTTTCTAAACATTCTGAAGAATCTTGAGTATAAAAACTAAAAATGCATAAGTATTTTATTTTGAATTTAATATAATATTTTATTGTGAATTATCAGTTATGTGAAAATAATTTATGAAATATATAATAGAAATAGAATATTCACAATAAACTAGGCATATAAAGTAGAGCAAAAGTAGAGATTGGGAAATTACGTTGAAACAAAGTTCTTTCAAATATTTTTACAAATTTACACTATTTTAACAGAGAAAGAACTCACACTCACTGAAACTCATCTGCAATTCTGCCATGTTAGTCTGTTTACGCCAACGTGTGGCGCACAACCTGTCGACCTTTTTTTTTTTGCATGTGCAATCGTACATGTCTCCAACAATATCCAATAGAGCTAAGTCATCTGTACCTGTTCTTTTTTAATTTTGGGGTAATTAACCTGAAGAANGATCGGCCAGTTCTAGGTAAAGTCGTTTCGGCCATACCTTCGCTACCTCTACGAGAAAATGTTTTTCGTTTCTTTTTTCTCTTATTCCTTCCATCGTCACTAGAACAAGAAGCCGTAGCTTCACGGGAAAGATCACCATCCGTTGAACTAGTTCGAGACATCGATTGACTCTCAGATTGGTCTTGAAGACTCAACTCATCTTCCGCGAATTCCTCTTCACTGCAAGTAGGTTCTCTATTAGTAGGCGAATATAACTGTCTAGTTTCGTTAGAAACATTATCGTAATTTAAGCTAGGAGGTAATTCCGATACACCATTTTGAGGAAAAGGAAAAGCTTGTCTCAGATGAGTGGTTCCATACCTATCATATTTCACGTGTAAAACCTGAAAAAAAGATTAATTACTCTTACTATACTTTAATAAAATTCGAGCTATATATAATTATAATTTATTTTAACTTGACTATAATTATATGTATAGTTTCCACCGTCTAGCACCACGCTACGGAGAGTTTAGGCGAGCTATCGTCTGTACAGTATGTAAATTAGGTACCGTAAGTCTAATACAGTACTGTAATTTTATACATTTCTTGTGAAAGAAACATTTCTTATTCAACGGCGATTAAAATTATTTATATTAATGATGTCTCCAAAGTTCAACGAAGTTTTTGCAGAAAAATAACATCTGAAATCGCGGCCGCGGTTTGCTGCGCTGTTCTGCGATGAAAACAAGCTTGAGCAATGGCGATGTCGAATGGTGCACACTCGGTAAGTAATCCTACAATTTTTTGTTTATAACGTAGTTTATATGGATTATTTCCAAAAAAAATATACGTATTTTGAAAATGTTAAGTCGAATTAGTCTAGAATCGATTAATTTTATGGAAGAAAACCTTTCAAACAGCCGTAGTCCGTAAACTTCACACGTGTCAAATACGTGAGCCAATCACAGCCCAAGAATTCCTACAATGCGAAATTCGTATAACGAGGAACGTATCTTTGCATTATAGGGGGGTCTACTGTATTGCATTTAAATTAAATTCTAAATTTATTAAACATATATACACAAAATCACTAAGCAAAATCAAGCAATTCTCATTAGGAAAAATTCTTCAAATTTGATAATCTTGAATCAACCAAATTTTCAAGAAACTCATATTTCAATTTTTACCCCACTCCACATTTAAAGGATACAGATAAAAAATTTTTAAATGCCTATAAAAAGTTTAAATAACAAAGAATAGAGCCCAATTAAAATAAAAATTAGAATTGTCACTCCTCTTGAAGAAATTCTTTTATAACACTATATGAAACACCTTATATACATAGTATATATTGTGACTAAAGTCCATGAATCAGGTAAACCTAGATTAATTGATAAATGCTAACTAAACAACACCACTAAAATTTTAACCAAGGCTTGATTAAAGCAAGAACAAAACTTAAAATTCAGGATTTATCTAGATTAGGGGTCCCCAAAGTGGTCGATAAGAGTTCTCCAGGGGTCGATTAATACACGAGGGTCGAAAGGGGGTCGATTAATACCAAAGAGAATCAATAAAACTGTCTAAGAAAACTATAGAATATTTCAATAAAAATTCGAAATACGGATATGATCAACAATATTACTGACTACCCTAGTTATAACTTGAGTTTTGCCTTAGCCTACGCCGCTTTAAGCATGTGCTACTGTTTTCACGCATCTGACAACTGTACTAGTGTTACAAACATGTTACGAACACTGGTAGTTCATTATACACAGACATACGTTACACTGCACAGTTACATTCTAGTAGAGTTGTCGCTCTAAGCATTTTATATCTAAATGTAGATATTTTGTCCTTTACAGAGAAAATATCGTAATATATCGAAGATCATTAATATAGTATAGAAGCATTTGCAAGGAAAAAACATTACAATTGTTTGAGCTCGAACAATCATAATGGCCTTTCAAGTAAAAATGGAGCTATTTAAACCTTCAATGATTTTAAATATTTTTCAAACTTGCGAAGAAAATGAAACTATAATCTCCACATGAACCGGGGAGAAGACGAAAGAAAGAAAGAAAATGAAAAGATTTCTGACCATGATTTGGAGATATACAGTATATTAAACATCTTGATAAATTAAGAGAAGACTTTAAAGCACGTTTCGAAGATTTGGAGAATATGCATGTTCCCAAATGGTTTGCTAATCCATTTGATGTAAAAATAGATAATGAAGGTAGTGAACCTGGCTTAGAAGATGAACTGAGTGAAATATATGTAGATCTCAAAACTAAAGCGTTTAAAAATAAAAACCTCAGTAAATTTTGGAGCAACAACAATATTGCCACTAAATATCCCAAGCTCAGAGCAGAAGCCGAACCTTTCTTACTCGCATTCCCAACTTCATACGTGGTTGAAGCTGATTTTAGCCACGAGAACGCNTTTTTAATACACTGACCATATTATTTACTTAAGAATTTAAGTTAATTTGTTTTAAAAGAAATTCATAATTTACTTTTAATTTCATTTATTTGAACAATTATTCAGTATCTTAATTTGAAATTTTTTATTACAAAACTAAAAAATTATTAGAAAGTTATACGACCATGTCCGCAGCATCTCTCCCTGGTAGCATACTGCACAAGGACAGACCCAGGGGTCCCATCTGTACTTGTGCATATCTCATTTATACTTCGTTCAATGTTCATCAAGTCTTGGAAAAAAAGAAATAGAACATGGTGGTTTTCCGTTGCCTTCCATGTTTAAATTAAAAAACTATTAATAAACTTAAAAACCATTACAGGCACACCACCGAATTTCCAGCAACTGATGGTCTGGCACTACCTTTAACTAGACAAAATCACAACAGAAAACTTGAAATTCCCTTGGATAGCAGACTAGTTTACTGAGTGGCCACAAACAGTATTGCATTTAGGATGCACTAATTTAATTATTTATACTATATTTGTTGGTGGTTATATTGCAATTTTGTGATATTGTTAGTTCATTTTGCCTAAGTTCAACCCTAGCTGTGACTTCTAAGAGAGATAAGTGTCAGTTGTGGGGTCAAACAAACATTAGTTCATATTGATCCAAGTTTCTAGCAATCCATGGTATACTTTGGGCACATTGGAGGTGATAATAATGAGTTAGAGATGTGTTGATACATTATTATTATATGACTACAGTTGGTCTGACAAAATGGTTAATCTGGCAAGGCTTTGGAACCAGAAATTTGGTGGTGTAAATGTATTAGTAAAATATACTTTTTATTTTCAAATGTGAAATTATTAATAATATAAAAGAGAAAAAAATATTTTTAATAAAATTTTTTATTAAGTAATAATTATGTATTTTATATGCTATAGTAAATTACAAAATTAAACTTAATAAATATATAAAACTTTTTAAAATTGAAACTTGTATTTGACAGAAAGCTTAATAAAATACTAAATTTGAAACATTTAACAAATAAACCTTTCAATTAAAGTAAGTTGACTTTCATTTCTAGTTTTGTAAAATTTGTGTATATCTACAAGATCTAATACTTCTGCAAGAGTAATTTGTTTGACAAAAGTTCACTTTTCAGTTTAATTTTTCTACCATTTCAAGCATAAAATTAACAAATAAAATAATGGTTAATTTTGAACGAGTAACTTTTCATTAATTAAAATTTTTTATATAAATCAATATATTTTTAAATTCATTTCAAGTATCAAAACTACACATTCATGATTAATAAATTTGGAGATAATTAAAATACTAACAGATGTCTAGCAGTCCAACAAAAATCAAGTTTTTAAAAATAATTTGATTAATAACAAAATATTTTTTTCCATATAAGTCAAAGAAAATAGCAGAATATTTGAAAATAATATGCTATCCTTCATCAATTTAACTTTTTAAAATTTTATGAAATATAAATTAAATATTTTGAATAAAAAATTTTGCATTAAATAAGGAACAAAGGTCAAACAGTTTTTTTTTAATAATTTTTTAATATTTTTCCATAATTATCTAGTGGCTCAATAGAAGTATAAGATAATCAACTAACTCGAAAAAGTTTATTTTTTAAATTTCAAAATTTTTAAAACTGGTCTGATCATTACTACTTAATATAGAATAAATAAAATTTTATTTATAATTTTAGACATACAGTATTTATGAAATATTTATTTATTCTATTATGTTCCATATTTATTTAATTATCTTTACTATATTGACAATAGTCTTTTCATGTTAAAAATAAAAATTATAATAAAAATCAAAATATTTTTATTGAAATTTTCTTTTATATTAATAATTTCTAATCCAAAAAAGACCATGGCCATCTATTTTATCTGAGTTTGATTATCCCAAGTAGCATTGGTCTACATTTACTTTGGATAATTGGGATTCTACTATACAGCAATTATTTTGCTCACTTATTGTGAATGAAGTATTTAAACGTGATAATTCATCTTAATCTAATGTCAATAGTCTTTCAATGTTTCAAAATAACAAAAACCAAAGACTAAACTAAAATATTCTATAATAGGAATCAATATGTGATGAATTATTTAAAACAAAATCAATACAATATAGAATTCAGAAGAATTGAGATCTATTATTTAAAAAAATAAATAATCAATAGTAAAATTCCTGAGCTTGGAAAAACTGATTCTCAATAAAAAAAACAAGTAGGCTATTATTACAGGAAATACAGTAATACTATTAAGAAAACCTGAAAGCAGTTATAAATTATTATAATTTATAACAGCAATTATAAATTAAAAATTATGAAAAACAGAAACAACTCCCTTCAATATCAAAACAAGTAATATACTGAGCTAATAAATAATAATGCAAATAAATTAGTGATGATATATTTTTAATACACTGACCATATTATTTACTTAAGAATTTAAGTTAATTTGTTTTAAAAGAAATTCATAATTTACTTTTAATTTCATTTATTTGAACAATTATTCAGTATCTTAATTTGAAATTTTTTATTACAAAACTAAAAAATTATTAGAAAGTTATACACACAACTCTCAATAGTATAAATAATATTACAGAAAGAACTACTTAAGGTCAGTAAAATTCTTTTGAAACATTATAGTGCACTTTTGCTACTAAAATGATAATTTCTCAGAATTATCAAATGTAATATTACAGAAAATTCCTGAACTCTTCAGTTTCAAGCAATAATGCAATGATTTGGGATTGCTACAGGCTTTTGGCAGAAGTTTTAGCAACAATAATCATCATAGGATGGCAGAGAAATGCATCTGGACAATATGTAGTTTCTGATTCTAAATACAATATACAAAGAGAACTCAGGGCCGTGAGGTAGATTTTCTCAGTATGATGCAAGTCTTTGAAATGCCACACCTTAAATGCTGCTTATGCCGCCCCCTTACAGTTCCACCAGATGCGATCGCCTCTCTATCATAGCATGGCACAGCCGAGAGAACTACTATTTATAGAATTCTACTATACTCTCTTTCAAATTATATATATATATATATATATATATATAAATGGACATGTATGTCCCTATATTTATTTCACTTTTCCGCCAAAACTATGCATCGCACGTGAATGGTGNCAACCTGTCGACCTTTTTTTTTTTGCATGTGCAATCGTACATGTCTCCAACAATATCCAATAGAGCTAAGTCATCTGTACCTGTTCTTTTTTAATTTTGGGGTAATTAACCTGAAGAAGACCGGAAATAACAATCTAAAATGTTTGTAGTATTTTTAAATATTTTACTGGTTATTTAAAGGTTGTTGGGAGTTTATTGTATATTTTACCAGTACTTATTAACAAGTGTTGTTAACCTGTATACAAGGTAGATTAAACCTTTTTGAATTGATGACCTCATAACCTAACCTACTATAGCAACTGTCAACAATTTTGGAATATTTACATGGCAAAGTTTAAGGTACACAATACATCCTAAAACATCAAATTACAAATATTTAAACTGCATGTTAATAATGATCTTTATCAGTTACAGTAGACCCCCCTATAACGCGTGTTCCAATAACGTTGATTCCTATGACACGGCAAAAAAATTGCGACAATATTCGTATAAAGGGACGCATGCAATGCGGTAAAACGTCATCGCGGACAAGCAGCCGAACTATTTTCCGCCATCTAGCGCTACACTATGGAGAGTTTAGGCGGGTAAGTTGAGTTTAACTATCATCTGTACAGTATTATATATAAATTATATATAAATTAGGTACTGTACATATAATTATATATAAATTAGGTACTGTATATATAATTATAATTTATTTTAACTTGACTATAATTATATGTATAGTTTCCACCGTCTAGCACCACGCTACGGAGAGTTTAGGCGAGCTATCGTCTGTACAGTATGTAAATTAGGTACTGTAAGTCTAATACAGCACTGTAATTTTATACATTTCTTGTGAAAGAAACATTTCTTATTCAACGGCGATTAAAATTATTTATATTAATGATGTCTCCGAAGTTCTACGAAGTTTTCACAGAAAAATAAGTTGTTAGAAATCGGCCGCTCTTTGCTGAGCTGTTCCGCGACGAAAACAATGTTGAGCAATGGCAATGTCGAATGGTGACACTCGGTAAGTAATCCTACAATTTTTTGTTTATA
>NW_019385464.1:114017-139670 GCF_000671375.1 Centruroides sculpturatus | reverse complement strand
ATATCTGGAAGCTAAAGCGTTGTTTAAAAATAAAAACATCAGTGAATTTTGGAGCAGCAATAACAATATTGCCACTAAATATCCCAAGCTCAGAGCAGAAGCCGAACCTTTCTTACTCGCATTCCCAACTTCATATGTGGTTGAGGCTGATTTTAGCCACGAGAACGCTATTTTGACAAAACAGAGGAACAGATTGAACTTGGAAAACCATGGTGATTTGCGACTAAAACTTACCATTTTCAACCGAATATCAATAATCTTACCGCTTCCCTTCAGAGACATCCATCCCACTAATATCAACTATTTTAATAAAAAGTTATGTTAACATATTTTTAAGGCATTCAGTAGTAGTCGCAAAATGACAGTAAGAGGTTTCTTTTTCACCCAATATAACTTGTTATGTTTTCAAAAATAATTGTGTATTTTACGTATTATGACACATACGGTTTAAAAATTATAGGCATATTTCCATCTATCCATAATTTTGCTATTATTTTTTAAGATTATAAATTAGTGGAAAATATCTCCTTTTTTCTGTTTAAGTTATTGGGTGGATTTTATAAGAAATGGGAACTATAAATTCTTTTGTTGGGTTGTTACGCGGGTCTCCTTATCGCTTAACATCAGAAATGCAAAAAGGATTTAATGTTTTTATTAAATACATAATCTGGGGGTCGATAAGAAGGCAAATATTCTACAAAGGGGTCGAAGGGATAAAAAGTTTGGGGACCCCTAATCTAGATAATGTAGAGTATATAAACTGTTGTTTGGATAAAGTTAAATATAGATGTTGACTTTTTATGGGCATTTTGTTTTTAGCCATTACAATGATAATGGGAACAAGACAATGTCAGATTTTAAGCCAATTGGTAATACAGGAACAAATTTTTCATCTCTCTATAACACACTTTTCTTTAAAAACTTTTACACATCAGGACATTAACCTGCCTAAACAAAAAAAAATAATTCTTCAAATTGAAGTGATTATCTACATTAAATGTCACTGTACAATAAATACCTGTCCAATGTGAAAACAAAAGAGGTTTTTGGCTGCAAAAAATATATCTTAACCTGGATAAAGTAGATTGGTAACCTGGATTTCACGTGTAGACAAATAAGTAAATCATCTCCAAGTATAATAGTCATTGCACAGTGAAAAGAACTATATTGCAAGAATAATTTTGGACCTTGTCAGAGAAATGAACAACATATGACAAGGCAACAGACACAAGGTCCTTATTAATATTAATTTTTGTTTAAATTAACCAGGGGTATAATCAAATACTTTTAAGAATCAAGAACTTTCAAGAACAAGCAACAAATGTCTGTTGTGAAAATAATGAGAATACGGTAACACATGCTGCCAATCTGCCTTGTACAGAGTAGTTAGTAACTAACTAGTACAAGTATTCAAAAACAAGTTGATTAACATGTTGATAATTACAAAGTTAACAATTAATTCAAGTAATAAAATTTCTCAAGCCAGATCACAGAATAACTTGATCTCTATTATTGTAATTCAATTAGAATTTCCAACAGCAGAGTAGATACTAGTTCTTTATACTTGAATTATCTTGTTCACTTTTGTGCAAACTCAAAAGGGCTAATCTGATAATTATTCAAATATCTAGTGCGAGTTCTTGGAAACAATGAAAACTTTTCATAATCAAATAGTTTTCAATTGTTTCATTAGAATATTCCCATCTTTAGATTATTTCATATTTATTTGGATTAAGTCTAGTAATAGAATTTTCTTATCAGGCTATGCAAAAGTGATTTTACTATCAAGAAATGAACTTAACTAACATTATGTAGTGTAGTTTAAAGATTAAAAAAACTTAAAAATACTAAAGCCTGTTTAAAATGGAAACCTACAAAAATAGAAAGAATATTCAGTACTGTGTGATTAAGATTTACACAAGTTCTACTATATTAATAAATACAATTAAAAAACACAAAAATAGATGCTGTAGACTTTTCGAACACACACTAGATTATGTAAACCATGCTACAATACTACTTTTTATTTGTGAGTAAGTTCCATAAAAATGCAAAAATATTATGACAAGCTTCAGCAGAGAATCTTTTATCAATCGTATTTATTAGTATGATCAACCCCTGGTAGACACCATTTAAAATCTATGCACTGTACATATTGGTATTCTGTAAATCAAAATACTTTTTACATAACTAATTTACAACCCTTTTCAGATAAAATAACATATTACTCAGTTGAACTGTAATTCTATCTTGTTATTTCACCTGAACAAGGCCTCTGAACAAAGCCAAAAACATTTGTGTTTGAAAACTCAATATGCTAAAAGTCATATGGTTAGCATAAATTAGTTTATATATAAAGTTCCAGCTTTTGTGGTGTTTTTATATATTTCTTATAGTTCTGTTAAAGGTAATTTTTAGCCAATCTAGTGATATTTTAATGAACTAACTGTCAAAATTTACTTTTGTTCACTTCATTTTAAAGCAATAGCAAAATAATAAATTCTAGCTAATTTAGAAAATAAACTTCCTTTTTTATTCATCACCTTGCATTGGAAATATGGTAGATTATTCAATTAAAGTAAAAAAAACCTACATTTTCTTATTTTATCAAAATTGGATAGATAACATCCAAATTTAAGTTTTGTTCTTGCTTCATCCATCAGTTTTTGGTCAGATAATGTAAGAACAGCTTTAATGCTTGTGACTTGGATAAAGCATGTTTTATATGGATAAAGTTCAAAGTTGATAATTGTTACTAGCTTTAACCAATTTATGGGCTTATGCTGTAACATACATAAATATACAGGATGGAAAAGAAAGTTACTTAACACCCCTGCTACAAAATGTAGAATGTATCCAAAGTTATTTTGCTGATGTCAGGAACACATTACACCAAGGGGGAAACAAATTGATGTGTGTTACATGCATAATTTCCACCTGCCACCTTTATGGCAACCATGTTGAATGCAACTCCAAAACTGTAAATGGAAAGGGAGTCATGTGACACATCATTTAGAAACAGAACTTCAGAAGGAATTGATTGCTGAAAAATTTATTGTCATATCTCGAATGGTTACAAAGTTATTAATATTGCCTTTGTTGTTTAAGGCATGAAGAACAGGCAACACAATGCCCCTAACACAGTAAGAGCACATTGAAATTGTCTTGATGACAGGAGAGAGAAGTTCCAGTGTGATTGCACAAGTTGTGATCAATTCATCCACACTGAGAACCTGTGTCACACACAGCAGTTGCTACCCTACTCCAGAAATTCAGGGAGATGGGACTGGTCCACGATAATGTTCAAGCCTGTGAAATCTCCCTGAAATTTCTCTCCCCTGTCATCAGGACAATTTCAATGCATTCTTCCTGTGTTAGGGGCATTGTGGTTTGTTTTTCAACCTGTAACAACAAAGGAAAAACATTAATAACTCTGTAACCATTCAAGATATGTCAATAAATCTTTCAGCAATCAATTCCTTCTGAAGTTCTGTTTCTAAATGATGTGTCACATGACTCCCTTTCCATTTACAGTTTTGGAGTTGCATTCAACATGGTTGCCATAAAGGTGGCAGGTGGCAACTGTGCATGTAACACGCATCAATTTGTTTCCCCCTTGGTGTAATGTGTTCCTGACACACCAGCAAATTAACTTTGGGTACATTCTATATTTTGTAGCAGGAGTGTTAAGTGACTTTCTTTCCGACACTGTATAATCATTTTGATAACTTTCCAAAAATGTTATGCAAAATAATTGAATTAGATGATAAAAGATAGTTCAAACAAAAAGAAAAAGGATGCTATCATATTTAATTTTCTCTCAATCATTTTAATGTACTCAATTTATTACAGTAATGTAAATATTCAAGAATAACATTCAATTTGTATCAGGATTTCAAATAATACTGCCATCAAGATTTGACCATATTGTTTTCTTAAAAATCTTTGTAAAGGAATACAAAATGAATAATTATAATAATTATTTGTTAGTAATCAAGCCAAAAATAATATTGATAAATTACTGTTTGTAGGTTAATACATTAATTATCAAATTTTATTTTCCTTCAAACTAAGTGCTTTTGTTAAATTTTATTGTTTAATCATCATCAATGTTGGTTTTAGAACATTTATAATTTTAAATTTGAGATAAGTTTAAACAAAGATATAACATACATAATTAGATTAATTATTTAAAGTAATATATATGGTGTCTTCATTAAAATGCAGAAAGTGCATATAGTTTAATGATCAAATTTTACTGTAATACAATGTGTAATATCTGAAAGCAATTAATTTTATCAATACAAAGTGAATAACTAATAAAAATGTTAAACTGTAATAATAAAGGAAATAATACTTTTTTTAAAAAGATTCAACAATTACAGTATTTAAAAATTTACTCAGTTTACTCTATTATCCAAATATAAATTCATTATTTGGAATAATACTTCAAAACTTATTTTGAAGTATTCATTCACATATGCAATCAGTGAATATAAAGTAAACATCCATCCAATGTTATTGAAAAAACTTAAGAGCTAGTNTACAAATTACACAGGGAACTTTAATTGATATAGGCTAAATTATTGCTATATTTGAAAATGCATTTTGGGTTCTTATTTATTTTAATAAGATCTGTAAAAAAAAAGGGACTAATAGTATTAAATTACATCATATATGTGGTTTACATAAATTACAGTTGACCCTCCCTATAACACGTGTTCCTATAGTTCAGATTCCTATATCACAGCGAAAAAATTGCGACAGTATTCGTATAAACATGCTAAAAAATCTCCTATAACTCGGTAAAATGTCATCGCCAACTCGTGTCACAACAGGATTGCACAAACCATTGAGTTTAAATGAGCAGCAGACCTACTAAAAACCATTTATTATTTAACATCCATAAAAATTATATTTATATTAATGATGTCTCTAAAGTTCAGCAAATTTTTCGCAAAAAGAAATTAATTTATCAGGAAGCACGCAAGCGCCATTCGATGGCAATCTCCACGATGAAAACAAGCTTAATCAATGGTGTAGTCAAACGGTGCACGCTCGGTAAGTAATCCTACAATTTTTTGTTTATAGCATAGTTTATATGGATTATTCCCAAAAAATTATACGTATTTTGGAAATGTTGAGTTGAATTAGTCTAGAATCGATTAATTTTATGGAAGAAACCTTTCAAACAGCCGTAGTCCATAAACTGTATACATGCTGGGCTGTGATTGGCTGGACTTGTAAAAGCTGGATTCATAAAACTCAGAACGTATCTACCGTGTTATAGGGGGTCGACTGTATTTAACACAAATTTATATTAAAATTGGGAAATTAAACTGGATATATTATAAAAACCTTCATAAAATAATCAGTATAAAATTAAACTAGATAAATAAATCTAGTTTAATTTTATTTTGTAGATTTTTATTATATATCCAATTTAATTGCCCAATTTTAATATCTATGTTAAATACTGCAAATGAAATTAATATCTATAATAAAAAACGGGACTAAAAAGGAGTCATCAGAACCCAAAATGCATATCCTCCAAATACAGCAATAAAGCCAATATCAATTACAGTTCCTATCTGATTTAAATTACTTTAAAAAAGCCAAAATTTAGGCTTAGTAAATTCACAAAATAGTAATGGAAACAATCAATTAAAAAATATGGTTATTTCAAAAATTAGGAATAAGCATACTATATTGTAAATTATTACTTTAAATTAAAATATTTATTTGTTTCTAAATTGACTTTTACTCCTAAAGATTCTTAAAAAACATTCAACATAACATTTATTTTTTGTCTAATGACTTTAAAAATTCACATATTTGAAATTTAATACAGGAACCTTAAAATGGGTATGAATATTAAAAGTTTCAGAAAACTAAAGATTAAACTCGTTAAAGTTGAAGAACAAGTCAAACTCACCAAATTCTGCAAATTTTTTTGCATACACTTTCATTATAGTGGAAATTAAAGTTCGGTTAAAGAAACAGTATGTAAATCCATTATCTCCCCTGTTAATCATAAAAGAAAAAACTTTATAAGCCTACTGCTCTCTGGATATTTCACAACAATTTAATTTATTGGGATAGATTAAATCAAATCAATTTATATTGAATACACCATAGATAAAAAATATTTAGATCATTATTAAATTTTTATGAATATAAAGAAAGAACCATTATGCCCTAAGTTATATCCAATATTTGCTTTTTAATAGTCAAAAATTAATAAGTTATTGCTTAAATATCTCAGCTTAAGGGAAAAAAATTTATTCAAAACAAGAAAAAATTTTAAAATTGATACCTGTAAGAGAACTAAAAAGAAAGCTCATCCCATTTGATTACTAAAACAAAACTGTAATAAGATAAAATGAAATGCATCGTTGTCTAAAATAGTCTTAAACTGTATTTAATGAATTCATGTCAACCATAACTAAACACATGAAGACAAATTTTGATAAGTTTCAAATATACTCCTTGATTAACTTAATATAAAGTATGAAATTTCAGATGATTTATGTCCTAATTTATTGTTAATTTCATAAAGGATAAAAATTAAGTTAAATTATTTTTTTGAAAACAAAACTTTCTAGTATATTACATATAAATTTAAGATGTTTTGAATGTATATCACCATTAATATTGAAAAACAAACTAATTGGATTTAGCAAACTTATTTTATGATTTGAGGGGGAAAAAACCTTATCCATTTATAAGCTTTAATACTAATATATAATAAATAAAATGTTAAAAATAAGATTGTCTTAATTATTTTTAAAATTATATACTTTGTTTATCAAAGTTTATAGCAAAATTATGAAGATTTCATCTGTCCAATACTAAAATGAAGTCCTCAATACCATAGACTAAGTTTTTAAATTTAAACTAACCAAAAATATTCTAAATAACACAAGTTTTATTAGAGAATTTGTTTAAGGTACCTATCGCATTAATTTCTTGAAATTAACAAGGCAAAAATTTAATTACTACTATTACTCTCATATTGAAAAGCAAATATAATAATTTATTTAAAATTTTATTAGAACACTAGCATAATTTTTTATTCATTTTTTTAAATATTTAATTGATGATCTTGAAGGTATTTTCACTTTAATCAGAATAAAAATTTATTCAGTTTGTAAAAAGCTATTATTATATTTTTAGAGATCTCTTCATTATAAATTTCTTAGAAAGAGAATAAAGTATCCATTTATATAAACATAAGCATATTGTTAAAAATATCAAAATTAAGATTTATTTTAATATAAGCTGAACTTTATACTAGTGTATTACTTATTTTACAATGTCTGTTAATTATAAAAACAAACATCACCTTTAACAGTAAAAGTTCTATTTCTTAGATTACAATGATTTATGCTGTTTCATCAGTTAATAATTATCAAGTTAGATGTTTTATCAGCTATCATTATTGAATGATATTCAGTTAAAATTCTACATGGCTACTTACAAAAATTCAAACTGGATGATCTGCACATACAGAAGCATGAACTCTAGCTCTACAAACTTTACATCATAAAAAAGTTCTGAGGCTTCATAAAATTTATAATGATGCTATCAAATCTAAAACATTCAAGCAAATAAAGGATAAAACTGACTTAATTTCAAATAAAATTTGCTTCAATATTACTTGATTATATTTTTAAAAAAAGAAGAAAAAACAGTAATATTTTCAGTATAAATTTAAGTTTATAGAAATTTCATTTTTAGACAAGTAATTTTGATTTATAGATTAAATATGAACACATTTTAAAAATCAATTTTAAATAATTTGTTTTAAAAAAACTAAAAAACTTATTTGATTTTCAGGTCATCAACAAGCCTTCAATAAGTCCAAACAAATAGCTTCTTGAGGGTGGTTTAATGTTGTGAAATTAAATATGAAGACAACTATATTCTAAAATATAGTTCATTTCATATTTAATTATGAAGATGATTTATAATTTCGAAAAAATTACTTTATATATTGTATTATCTGTAGATAAAGTACTTTAAATTAATTAATATACTGTATAATATTTTTGTGTCAAGCTTTGGCATTGTGTCAGTATTTCTTTACAGATTTAAAGAAATGCAGTAGAATGATGCTTATCTTAAATAATTGGAGCAAGACCATTTCAGATAACTCATCTTTTTGGGTAACTAATCACACTTGGTAGGGAAAGAATTAAAATATACAGTAGAACCCCTCTAATCCGTCACCATTGGGACTGGGGGTATGGTCGGAACGCAAAAAAGATCGGATTATCAGAAAAAATTAAAATAAACAATCTTTCCTTTGTCTATCTTTATAGCACTGTTAATTTTTCATTTAATGAAAGAGTAACGTGTTTACGTTTCACTCCTGACATGTTGAAAACACACACAAAACTGTACACGTACTGTACACACAATGTAAAACATATACTGTAACGAACACAAGAATGCCACGGATGGTGAGTCACTGACAAGTCGGGACAAGTTTCTCGACTCTGACCATGGTCGGATTAACCGGAGTGACGGACTAGCCAAGGACGGACTAGAGGGGTTCTACTGTATATACACCATATACAAAGTAAAACACCAATTTTAATTCTAGTATAATAGTAAAAAATGTTAAGGCATAAAAGTTGTATACAGATGATAAACAACAGCAGCAACAAAAAGTATAATTTACCAGTATTTAAAAAAGTACTAGTCTTTAACTGCCATCTACATCATACTGACAAAACTTTGAATTCAAAATGTAAAAATAGTAAAATTAATATCAAATAAAGTACAGTAATCACATAATTACTATTACAGGTTTTTGAAATAAGTCACTTATTTTGCTGTTTTACATAGTTTTCTCTGTAACTCTGCTAAATTCCTTGCTTTTGCTTGATTACCAAGAGAGTTAAAAATCTGCTTAGGATGCATTTGTAACTATATTAATGCAGTTTTTTAAGCATTTTATTTACACTGTAATAAATAAACGTAACACTAGTGTTGATAATGGAATAGCTCAATAGAAAGCCTACAGCATTAACAATCATTATTACATTTATGTAATAATGATTGTTATTACATTTATGTAATAATTACATTTTTCTTTAATTTCTGAAATTAGCATTCTATGAAGTCAATTTCAATTAATCAATTTTTGGATAATTGATGCTATACTTTGTATTTTCTTTAATTTCTGAAATTAGCATTCTATGAAGTCAATTTCAATTAATCAATTTTTGGATAATTGATGCTATACTCTAGTGTATATCAACAGTAAGCCTACTTCTATTGTATACTATTCTAATGATTGTCTTAGAATTTTCTAGTATTTAACTTAGAATTATACTCAGGCTTAATGCTAGTACAAAGATTACTTATTTAACCCTTTAAAATCAACATCCCGAAAAACCTCGGGCAAGTTCCATAGAGTTTCATAAAACTCGGTACTTTCGGCCCTTTCCCAAAATTTTTTTTTTTTTTAATTTTTAAAATGTTTTTTAGGTCCCCAAATTTTTTCAGAATTTTTTGTCCGCGCGAAAAAATTTTATCGCGATTTTAATGAGCCTTTGTTAAGGCTCAATTGTTTTTCAATGGGAGTTTTTTATCAAATTTATTTCATGGTTCCTAAGTTGTAGCGCACGGATTTTTTTTCGGTAAAGTTATTAAAAGCTGCTTTTTGATGTCAAAAACGACCTCCGATAGTTTTTTAATTTTTTTAATTAATATATTTTATTTTATATTAATTTAATTAATTAGGGGGGTCGGAAATCGCAATTAAAATTTCAATTTTTTAAAAACATTTAAAAATATACGATTAATTCACCTTCACCCTACTTTAAACCCTTGTCCTCCCGAGACGTTTATGAGAATGCCCCGGGAAATCCGACTCCAGCTGTGTTCAAGGTCACCCAGCTGTGTAAACAATAACTCATCGGTGTTATATTTCACAGAAAGACGAGACAAAGGAAAATAAAGTTTGAAGCTTTTTCTTCAAAATTAACGCATTTTTTTCGTTTTTTTTCAGTTTAAAGTATTTTTTATGTTTAATTAAACATTAGCATTAAAAATTACGGTGTACGCTCCGGCGTATTTTTACGCCGGTGGTAAAGAAAGGGTTAATATTTCTGAATTGCTACAAAATGTATACCAAATGGATACTTAATTCAGCATTCATGCTACAAATCACAATTTATTCATTTCTTTATTGATAAAGTCATAATTAGTAACACTACAGCAAAATTTTTTCATCTATCCATCAGTCTCTTAACTGTCATGTAAGTGGAATATGTAATTTCTCTAAATTATCATACAATAGTAGCAAACAATATACTTATTCCTCATTAATAATAATAATAGTACCATACTCAAAGATACAACACTCACAAATGACACATACAGAAAATGTCACATCATGCCAGAAACTATACAACACATCACTTCTGGTTGCAAGCTCTTGGCATAGACAGATTATTTACATAATCAAGTAGCAAATATAATACACCAACAGCTTTCAAAGAAACACAAATTATTAGACATCCACAAACCATACTACAAATACATTCCACAGACAGTATTAAAAAACAAAATGCACAAAATGTACTATGACACATAATCACAGATAAAACAATTTACCAGAACAGACCAGACATCACACTCATTGACAAACACAATAAAATCACATACATTATAGACATATCCATTCCAAACACTCACAATGTACAAAACACATGCACTGAAAAAAATCAAGTACACAGAACGCGCCCAGGAAATAAGGCATCTGTGGAGAATGGTGCTTATTTTACCTGTCAGTCTCCCTCTACAGGTGTCATACCACACACACTACACAAAAGCCTGGGAACATTAAAATTGAAACACATAATCACACTACAAAGGCCACTATATTGAATACATGTCATATTGTTAGGAAATTCCTGAATACAGACACTGACACTGACACACTTATTTAATTAGTTTTGGTTGCTATGCCTTGACTCTGATCTGGCATAGTACACAGCCACCGGTTTAAACCGAGTATTACCCACTAAATCCAACACAATAATAATAATATGTCAAATTTGATATCTCATTATTTCATTCCTTACTTCTCAATAGTTCTTCAGTGCTTTAGTTTCCGTAACATAGTAGTTCTTCACAACTATGTTACTGTGCACTACTCAACTAGTTCTTCATTACTACTACTACTACTACTACTACTACTACTACTACTACTACTACATTATGCACTAGTTTTTTGTTGCTTACAAACAATGAAGAACTAATGCAAAATGTAACAACTGTGGATGAATGAAGAATTGAAAAAGTTTAAAAGGTAACAACAGAACAAAAAATAGACACAAAGTTGAAATTATACTATCAAAGTGCATCAAATTCAAGTTGCGTTTTGAAAAATTCATGTAGCAATTTGCAATATTACTTCCATATGAAGATTAAGAAACAAAAGCAGATTCAATTTTTTTTAACCTGTAATATGTTTGAAATTGTTTTATGACACTCGTTTCATTTTACATTGTACATCTTGTATTGCAAATATTATATAATATTTATATAATATTAAAAGAAAATAGAACTTTTCAGAAGAAAAATTAAGCATAATAGTCTTTTCATTTATCTGTCAAGCTCTCAGTCTCAATGCTAGAAACATAACCAAACAATATATGCCTTTATTTATTAATCAAAGCTTTACTGTGCCTATATTCAATTGTCATTACATGTACATAATTGCCAGTGAAAATAACTTTGCTTTTTATAATTATAAATTTTTTAATTCATAAAACAAAAATCAAAAACAATTTTCAATCATTCTATCTGATTATTTTCAGATCTATATATTCTACAAATTGAACAATAAACTTAAAAAAAAAATTCTAAAACTATTATATAAACACAAATTGAACAATAAACTTAAAAAAAAAATTCTAAAACTATTATATAAACACAAATAGTACATAAATATCATTTAAAATGCTTTCTTGAATTCATTTGATTTATACAATGATAATCTGTAGATCATTACTTATGGTCAATGCAATGAGACATTGTACTTGATCAATACTAATTTTAGGATTGATGAGGTAAGGCAACACTACATATAGGTAATCTGTGGTGGGAGTGCTCCCAAGAGGAAGTTTCTATGGGAAACTGGTCCCTATTTAAGTGTTAGAAATATGAAGAATATCTGAATAACTCTATTGCTTTTATTTTTATTTCTAAAATTAATTGCTTTTATAAACATAGTATGGAGCAAATATGTATTTTTAGTTTCTGCTTCTGTGCTTTCAAAGGCACTATCAAGCATATTAACTATAATATTAACAATATTAGTGATTTTGTCAATGGATAACCACAAAATTTTTTCCCTTCTTGTGTTTGTTATGATTTGTATTGATGATCCCCTCATACAATTCACCAACAGAGTTTTTGAATAGTCTGGTTCTTTTTCATTTCACTCAAGAATATTCTTAAACATATCACTGTTGACCTTGTGAAATTGAATGTTAGCAGCATTCAACACTTTACATAAGTTGTAACAAAACTGACTTATCCTGATGATTGGATTTACTTAAATGTTTGAGCAGATGTATTCCAGTGGAAGACAGAAACAGACAACAGCAGCTTTATGCAATCCTGTGTTTATATATTAAAAAACTTGTGTCCTCCTTTCACATGTAACAGCTTTGTTACATGGCCAGCAGAGAACAGCACCATCAGTTTAAAAAAATGTCTTTTCCAAACTCTTCAACTTGTACTCTGCCATTAGAAGTAAGACAATTTTCCTCTTGACAAATTTTGACTTCTGAAAACTAGTCAGTTAGATCAAGAATACTTAAAATCAAGTCAATATGCCACACTCAATTCAGGTTTGATGAAAGTAATTTCTAAAAACTTTTTAAGAAAAATAAAGAGCATGCACTGAACAATGTAGTAGTTAGTTCTCAAAAGCAAGAAATATTTTTAACAGATAAAATATTAAAAATATACTTTTACAAAGTACAATCAACAAAACCTTTAACATCCAGTAATGAAATTTAATGTAAAACTTGAAGAATCTTTTTGATCTTAAACAAGATCTGCATCAGGTCAACATTATATTCCAAATTGGAATATAATGTTACTTAGTAATTTAAGCTATTTCAAATAAAACTGTCAGTTGGCATTTACTTAATGAAAACAACCGTATGACAAGTAGTCCCAAAACATAACCAAATTACATTCAAAGCAAGACCTGAAAATAACATACGAAAGGAGCTTCAATAAGAATTACTGCAAATTTCATCTACAGGACCAATGGTTAGTTCTATAAAGAATTCATAGTCACAGCTTTTCTGGGTATTAACATTTACTATTATAGCCATTATTACAGATAATCAACAAAAATTAAATATAAAAGATTATTTTGGGAATTTGCAAGAATTCTTGAAAAATATGATTTCCCATTTTCGATTCCTGAAGGTTGGAAAATGTTGGGAATTTGGAAATCCTAATTGTTAATATAAGCCTATTCATTTACTTTTATATATATTTTTGGCTTGTTTCTGAATATCTTAAAATAAATTATAATTTCATACTTTCTTCATAAAATTTGATTTTTAACAATTTGAATAACATTTAGTTTTCATTGTAAACAATAGCAAATATATTGCCTCAAGATTTAAATGATTTTTTATTCCAATTTTGTATTAGAATATTTTGTAAATTATCTACTATTCTTTTAGTTTCACATTATATATCCTATAACTGACAAAAATGCCCTCTTATTTACTTTTAATTATTATAAATCTTATATTTCAAGTTTTTCTTCATTTTTTAAACATTTGTCTTCATATTACTTTTGAAATATTCTGAAATTCAAATTTTATATAAAATTTTCCTCCAAACAAAATTCTGTAAACTTGTAAATAAGCAGAACAGCAGCTGTTGTCTTAATATAAAATCAATAAATATTATTATTAATACAAAATTAAAAAGTTATTTTCAATTGTTTTATCAGCAACTTCAAACAGAAAATTTACTTCATTTTGAATATGGAATCACTAATGCATAAATTATACAAAAATAATTTAATAAATTTAATACTGTTACAGTTCATTTTCTTATACAGTATTTGTAAGTTTAAAAAATGGTCTTATTCAACAAATTCAAAACAAAATTTTATTTAAATTAGCATTACACAATTTTAAAGAATTTCATAAAGTCTAATCAAAATATCTGTTTTATAAAACTACCTTGTATTAAAGTTCTCAAACTTTTAAAATTAGTTATTTACTAATTGCAAAAATTCAATACTTGTAACGACAAAAATTGCAATTATTAAATTTTAAAAAATAAATAAATAAAGTTCAACAAAATACAATTAGTCTTAATCTGATTAGGGCAAAAAACAAAAAAAAACTTAGAAGAAAACCCCTAATCAACACTCCAACTTATAATACAATGATTCCAAGATCTCATTCACAGCTGACACAGCTTAATTCTGCTAAAAGATCTTTCAATTTTTAATGTGTAAAAATAATGATTAATTAATATGATGTCACTAAAGTTTCCCAAATTTATGAAACTTGACAATACTACTTTGCATTCATAAATAAATTCATAAGTGTTTTAATAAATAATTTTTAATTATTTCTAATTTTGATATTTTTCTGCAATATAATTCCAATATATGAATACGATTATATAAATTAATTATTATGCTGGAAAGTATTGAGATAGAACCATTGAGATTCAAGAAAATGACTCCAAACAGGATAAACATAAAAAAACCAACCAATATGAGTAAACTATAAATAAAACTTCTCATCCTATCTCAATTGCACATACTTTTGTCAAGGTTTAATTTAATAATTAAAATAAAAAAAATAGACAAGTCAAATTATTATTTTATAAAATGTTCAACACTAACACTAAAAATATGCACAAATGTGTCTAAATATTCCATAATAATCAGTGAACACACACTTTGCACTCAACTAACATAATATGTATACACACTATTAACACAGAAATATAATATAGAATTAATATGTTAGATGACCCAAAACAGAATTAAAAATACTGTATAACATTATAAGCTTGTTGCTTGGTTTTGGGACAGCTTAAGTAAAATTAAGTCATACAATTAGTGTGAAAATTATCTCTGAAAGTAAAGATATATATCTCTGAATAGGTGGTGTTTGAAAATCTATGATTTGTATAGGTGTATATATATATATATATACCTATATAAATCATAGATTTTCAAACACCACCTATTCAGAGATATATATCTTTACTTTCAGAGATAATTTTCACACTAATTGTATGACTTAATTTTACTTAAGCTGTCCCAAAACCAAGCAACAAGCTTATAATGTTATACAGTATTTTTAATTCTGTTTTGGGTCATCTAACATATTAATTCTATATTATATTTCTGTGTTAATAGTGTGTATACATATTATGTTAGTTGAGTGCAAAGTGTGTGTTCACTGATTATTATGGAATATTTAGACACATTTGTGCATATTTTTAGTGTTAGTGTTGAACATTTTATAAAATAATAATTTGACTTGTCTATTTTTTTTATTTTAATTATTAANTTTTTTGTCGACATTGTTTTTATTTTAATTTAACTCAACACTCTCCAAAAACACAAACGTAATCTACGCTATCCCGTGTCACACTAGCCACAAACCAGTGTTTCCCAACGTGGGGCCCACGTCCCATAGGGGGCAATTGGATTGCTAAGGAGGGCAATTCGAAAATGGACTTGTTCAGAGTTTAAGTTAACCGTATAGCCGCTGTATATGTTAGGGAGACATAAGAATTTTAGAAAGGCTTAGGTGGGGCATAGCACAAAAAAGGTTGGGAAACACTGCACTAAACTATTGTGGCGGTACGCTATATTTTTGTTATATTTACAAAAATATAGCGTATCACCACAATAGTCGGTGAGTCTGATGGTAACACTACTCCGTGCTCATTTCAATCGGTCCGAATCGTAGGTGGACGAAAGTATGAAATAAAATATTTCTAATTCTTACAAGATATTATTATTATTTATTGTGAAATTTTGTCGCCCCCTAAAAAGTGCCGCCCGGGTCGGGCCGTCTCTGTCGCCCCCCACGCTACGTTACTGACTGCGAGTCGTATTTTCGTCAATGACCGGATAGTTCAAAAATAAGTTCAGAAAAAGGATCCTGTTTTAAGGTCGTATTGACGACTGTGGAAGGAAAAATCCTAATTATTGAAGAAGAGAACTGGCCAGTTATAGAAGGATGTGTGTTATCCCACCCAACAGTACGCATAAAGAAACAAGCGAAATAGCTTAATTGGAAAATTGTATCAACTTTTGTTACTTTATCCTGTCTGCCTCTGTGCTGAATTCTAATTTAGCACACTTTCACACTATAAACAAAAACACGCGCAGTGCAAGTCAAAACACGTCGCGTTATTAACGAAAATCGTCAACTATCGGTCCAAGGTCACACGCACCAGCGCCGACTGGTACGAAAGTTGAGATCCGTATCCGTATCCGCGGATCTAGACTCTAATGATCCGTATCTGTATCCGTATCCGCGGATATACATTTTTAACGATCCGGCACATCACTATCTCTACTTTCGATCCCAGGAGGGGAATCAAAAACGTTCGCCGATTTTAAAGAATTTCGCACCGGTTACTGGTTAATTGTAGATAGTTGTTTATTTGAAGTATCAAAAACTAAATACAGTCGACCTCCCTATAACACAGTAGATACATTCTACTTTATAAGAATTTCACGTTGTAGGAATCCTTAAATACATGAGCCAATCACAGCCCGGCACATGTGCAGTTTACGGACTATGGCTATTTGAAAGGTTTTCTTCCATAAAATTAATCGATTCTAGACTAATTTCACTCAACATTTCCAAAACACACAGTTTTTTGGGAATAATCCATATAAACTATGCTATAAACAAAAAATTGTAGGATTACTTACCGAGTGTGCACCGTTCGATGACGCCATTGCTTAAGCTTGTTTTTGTCGTGGAGCAGCGCACCAAATGGCAGGCGCGTTTTCTGATAAGTTATTTTTCTGCGAAAAATTTGTTGAACTTTGGAGACATCATAAATAGAAATAATTTTTATGGCCATTGAATAAGAAATGTTTTTCTCACAAGAAATGTATAAAATTACAATACTGTATTGGACTTACAGTACCTAATTTATATACTGTACAGACGATAGTAAACTCAACTTACCCGCCTAAATTCTCCGTAGCATGTAAGTAGTTCGGCTGCTCGTCCATTATTGGTCCAGATTCGACCAATCCTGTCGCGACACGAGTCGGCAATGACGTTTTATCGCATTTTACGAGTCTCTTTTAGCATCTTTATACAAATACGGTCGCAATTTTTTTGCCACAATATACAAATCTGCATTATATGAACCTGCATTATAGGGGGTCTACTGTATTTCATTTCTAGATTTTAAATTTTGGAATTTATGTTTCCTCTTCACTTTGTTACAGAATTTCATAGTGGTTACAGAGTGAAAATTATCTTCAATTGGATCTTTTGACTAACAAAAAGAATACAATGCATCACTATACATATAACTTAAACTTCATACAGAGAAAGTATACTTTCTCCATTCATCTCCAAATGCAAAAATGTGTATAAGCATTTGAAGAAATATATTATATCTAAAAAAATATTTACATAATAATAATTTTATTAAAAATTTTACAATTTTATTAGTATTTTCAAAATAAGCTAATTTCAACATTTAACATGTTCAATAATTTCCATTATGTTTATTAATTAATACAGATAATCAAAATCCTTTTAATTGCATGATTGATTGAAAATATTATTGTTTAACTTTATATATAAAGTTAAATTTAAATACACACTGAATTTAAAAATTACTTTAGTTGTATATTAATCTGATTTTCCTTCTGAGTAACTTTATTACACTGATTTAAATAATTATGAGACAAATTGATGCACGCAACATTTTTTTTTGTTTTGATACCTAATTACTAATAATATTTTTGCATAACAACATTAAAATAAATTTGATGTTTTCTCATTTTAGAATTTATCTTACAACAATTAAAAACACTAAAATAGCATATCCAATATCAACAATAAATTATTTTATTTTGAATATACCAAACATATTTTATTTTGAATATTTTATTTCAGGATAAACTGTTCTGTTTTATTGAAAAATTTTCTCAATAGATGTCACCACATTCCAAAATACAAAAAAAAGAAAAAAAAAACATTATTTTTAGTATTTTTTGAATGAGAAGACATGGCTTTCTAAATTATATAAATTTAACAGTATGCATAGACATTGATATGTTTGATAGATCCTTTGCATAATGAAAGCTTCAATAAACCAATTTCAATTTTTTAATAAATCGTCCATCTATTAAAAAAAAACTATAAAAGTTCTTCTAAAAACATTGATTAATTTGATTATTAAATATTTTTAAACTTTAAAGTTTTTTTGTAGGAAAAAGATACTGATGATGAAGGTCTGGATAACTACCATAATATCAAATTTCTACAAAGAAATACTTTTAAAAGTACCTTAATATATTAGAAAAGAATGATTTCATGAAAATATCAACATTATTAATATTACAGCTATTACTTATTAAATCAGAATTTACTAAAAGTTTAAATTTTGTTTAGTCTTATTCAAAAATTCATGAATCTTGAAAATGAAACAACAATCTGGATTTTTACGATTAGTTTTAATTCATTAAATATTGAAGTACTGGTAATAATTTTCTTTTAGTAATTTAAGTTTAAAATTTTCACATAAAAATTTTAAGGTTACTCCCCTAAAATTACTAAAAAAACCTAAATTATGTTTTATTAAATTATTGATAAATGTTGATAAAAAGTTTGTTAATAGATAGTTATTTTGTATTACACTATTATGAAAATGTAATCAATTATAAGTAAACCTACTATGATTTTGTGCAATCCATAACAAAAAAATAACCAAAACCAGTGTATATCCATAGAAAATTCCTAGAACAGAAATAATACCTTTGCAAATCATGCCTCCAGAGTGACTATTGAAGGCATTACACTAGTGCCCAGGTTAAAAGTACCATCTTAAACATTAAAACAATGTATATTGTTTTACTTCTGCTGGCTTTAATATGAAATAATTTATTATAAATGTGGAAGGTAGACTACTATCTTATACTATTAATTACAATGGCAAATAAATATAGCTTGAATAATTCAACATTTAATGATTTAATTCATTGTAAATAGTTATAATTATATAAAACAAGTGATGTTAATAAATTATATTTCAAGACACCATGAAGTGTTGACATTAGACACATTTTTACATAAACTTTATTTTCTTATGCGCATTAGTGTTTAAATTAATTGTTCCAAGTGACAATATGTATTTCAGGCAGGTGCCCCTCATCTGTTGGCTGAGGCTGATAAACATTCTCTACAGGGATTTTAAATTCATTATTGATGTACATAAAACCAAAATACCACTGTGTATTGTAAACCAATTAAAAATTCCTAAAACTATGTATTTTTAAAATTCCTAAAACTCAATGGTGCACTAAACTTGTGTTAAGCAGTATATGGCTGCTGTCTGATGGTATGTGCAATATTATTGGTACTGTATCTAATGTAAAAAAGTTAGAATTCTATGTAATTTTTATTTAAAGAATTACTTGCAGCCAACAGATGAGGGACACCAGCCCAAAACATATATTGGCACTTGAAATGATTAATTTAAAGATTAACGTGTATAAGAAAATAAAGTGAATGTAAAAAAGTCCAGTGTCTGTCAACACTTCACAGTGTCTCAAAATATAACTTAAAGAAAGGTAGTTTCAACACAGAGATGTTAATAAATGATAAAATAAACTATAAAAATTTTAATATTAATAATATCCAATAAGAAAAGAGTTGGAGAATCAATCACATAGCTCTTAAATTTTTCTTTTACTGCTATCTTCTCACTTGAAAGTTATTTAACAATAAAATTTTAAATGAATGTTCATTTTACTTAAACAGATTTGTTCACTACAGTGTTTAAAAAGTGAAGCAAATAAAGCAAAATGATAATGGCTCACATTTAGTTTCGATTTACTTGTAGTTAGTAATATAACAGAAAGTAATGATGTGTGTAAACAGAAAGAAACATTGCAAAGTCAAGCTAGGACATTCATTTTAACTTTATATAATAGCGTGATCAAAAAGTTTCGACTCTGAGGGATTCTGTTAAGTTATACTAAATCACCACTGACATTATGCGACAATTGCCTATTGACAAATGAGACTGATGATGCCCCTTTGGTAGAAATCTGTTGGCTGCAGAAGTCCAATATAGTCATCTTTACATCTAACTTGAACTGCCATCCTTTTAAGAACTTTTTAACATAAAAATCACATGGAGAAAGATTAAGACTATAAGGTGGGTATTGAGGGTCTCCCATTTAAGGGCTTGTAACTTCTGGCCTCACAATATTGGTGACATATGGTCGTGCATTACCATGCAAAAAATGATACCTTACAGAGTTTGCCAGGTCAATTTGCTTTAATTGCATATTGTAATCTCTCTAGTGTTTCACAATACCATTTTCCAGCGATGGTGACATGCAGTTCCTTAAAATTCAGAATCAGTGGGCCGTGGTGATCAAAGAATAGAGTTAGTAATACTTTCTCAGCAAGATGCTTGGACACTTGAACTTCTTGGAACAAGGTGAGGATTGATGATACCAGATACTTTGGATTCAGGTTCTCAATGGTGGCACCAGATTTCATCACCTGTAACAATGCACTGAAGGAATGTATTGTCTTCAATATCAAAGCACACAGGTGATTAAGACACACTGTCATAAAGTTAGCCTTCTGATCAATATTCAGTGCTTGAGGTATCCAGTAGCTGCACACCTTGCTGTACCCTAAGTCCATTTTATACTCTGATCACTATCACAACTGGTGTTAAGTTAATATGAAAGTTGACAAATGGATATGCAGCAGTTTACCCTAATCCCCTAATCAAATATCCTGCCTGTTGTCAATCAAATTGGATGTGGATAGTCTCCTCAATAGACTCACATCTTGCGTCATTTTGCAACCACTGCAGAACTTTAAGCATGAATCCACAATAATGGTTTTTGACACACATGAATCACCATACACTTTCACCATTCTGTGATGAATGTCCATTGATTTTTCCCCTTCTGCAGCCAAAAACAATCACCATATGCTGATCTTGTTTGGATGCATTTGGTAATTGTTTTGTGTTTGCTGTATTCTGCACACAATTCTGAAGTCAGCAAATACCTGATTAATTGCACATCTAAATTCTTTTCTTTATTTATTTTCACAATAAAAGCAATATTCCTTAAAATGCAGAATCAATGAGCCCTGGTGATCAAAGAACAGAGTCAGTAACACTTTCCCAGCAAGATGCCAGGAACTTCTTGGGACAAGGAGAGGATTGATGACACCACTGCATGGCTGATACTTTGGAATCTGGTTCTCAATGGTACACAATAAACAACTAATCTATACTATTATTATAAAGAGGTAAACTTTGTAAGTTTGGATGTAGGAAGTAATCTCCGAAACTACTTATCCAATTTCAAAAATTCTTTCACCAATATTTAGAATGGACCTTCAGGATGGACACAGTCTGCATATTATTCCATTAAACATTCATATAAATTAAAAGATATCATCTAGGTAAGTGTTATATATTTGGTGTCAGCAAATGGCAAGGGGCAAGATGCATACATATACGAGATAGGTAACCACGTGGCACAGTCACATGGTCGGCAAGATACGCAGTGCTTATGTCTGAACTTGTATATTATACAGATGTCGAAATTCCCCCCGCGGAAAAAGGGACAAAATTAAGCCTTACCATGAAGAACTCGGCTTCTATTATACTATTTTAGATGTAGTTTTTTGTTTTTTTTATTGTGTTTTAATAGGGTACATCAAGAGAATGTACACTAAAAAGGGATTTTTCGAAATTCCCTCCCACAGGGAGTGTTATACATTTATAATAGATACTTTGCCACACATTGCTGTGGCTCAAAATGTACAGTTAGTATAAAATAAACAATCAATTTCTAAATAACTCTCTGAAATGATACTATTATGTACAAAGGAAGGAATTAATTAGTAATTTATCAACTTTCAAAATACAAGGTCAAGGAGCTGCTGCTCCTACTACTACCACTGCTACTACTAATACTACTAATAATAATAATTTGCCATGTCACAAACAAAATTATACAACACCTCAAATCAGGTTATAAGCTTTTAAACACAAAGTGACTATTATCAATACACTGACAGCCAAATACTGTAGCAAATATAATAATTGAAAAGTTTGCACACAAAAACTTCTACACATCCAAGAACCATATTATAGAATATAAATATACACTTTATATGGTCATAGAAAATAAATACAAAATATACTATGAATGAGCCATAGCTGAAGATAAAACAATACCTCTCATCAGATCAGATTCATTGACAAAACAAAATCATATACATCATAGATGTAGCTGTTATAAACATTCAACATATAGAACACATACACAAAAAAAATTAGTAAATACTCAGAACTTGTCCATCAAAAGCATCTGTGGAAAATGTGCAATCAGTCCTTTCTTGCATATGCACTAAACTATATAAGTTAAACAAAAGTTTTGAACAAATTAAGGCTTTGTAACAGCACATAAATCACACTACAGAAGGCTGTCATACTAATCAAATGTCACATAGTCAGAAAATTCTTAAAACACAGACATAAAGAGCACACACAAACAAATTTTTTTTCTGTATTTATACCTTGACTTTGATCCAGGATAACATGAGGCATGGGTATATGTGCATTGTAGGGTAACAAAGCACATATACCCGTATATATTCCAACACACATTTTATCACATCATTAAAAATTTTATATTTTGTAATAATATTATTATTAATAATTAAAGCAGGATTGAGACAGAAAATGAATGGATGAAATCTAAAAGATATACATAAATGTCAGATACATATAGAAATGTATTAGACATTTCTAATTGAATGTATAATAACTAATAATTAAGTTAAATAAATTTCTGAACTTATAAAATGATATTTGCTTTTATATCGTAACATAATTATAGTCACTCGTACTTTTGTTAATTATCCATATTCACTTGGGCAAGTAGACAGAGATAAAATTCACTTGCATCCTAAGTTATGAACATGCACAAACTAGATAGGTGAGGCAGAAAAGACCTGTTGCATGGAAAAAATTTGTCTTGCATTCTCAAGGAGATAACATTTCCACCTGCCTGCTTCAAATTCACAAAAACACTCATCTGTCAAAACCTCCTGGCTCACCACTCATTAACAAATTGCTTTTTTTGCAGGGGAACAGGTTTGTGCCCATTTCTTTTACCATGGCAAATGTGACTTTACTTGCTCTATTGCAAAATTATAAATAACTACATAATTTACAACATCATCATCTAATAATAGGCAACTCACTACTACTAACTCTTCTCTACATACTGAAAAAATTCCACTTGATCCACCACTGCAATATCACCAGGTGGACACATACAGATGCAATTCCACCAATTCCATCCTCTCTGCCAACACCATCCATACACTAAAGCATGCACTTATCTCAAAACTGGTGCATATTTATTGATAATATGAAAGGTTGTTAAATATGTTCAATATTTTAATCAATGATTCAATGATATTTTTATAGGGGTTTTATTAGACAAGGTTATGATAGTAGATTCTTTGCTTTATTAATGATATAAAATTAGTTATTTGAGACATTAAAAAAATTATATATTATGAAGTTTATATATTTTTTAAAAAATGAGATAGTTTATCAGAATAAATATATTATAAAATAAAGTTTAAAAATCATTATTTTATAACAATGTATTTAATACATTAAAAGGCTATTCAATTCTTATTAATTAAGAATAAATAAACTATTTACAGAAGATTCTTATTACTCTAATAATATTTTTACACCTTACAAATTTTGATAAACTCCCCCAAAAAATGTGAAAAATTTTAGTGACCTACTTGAATCTACTTATGAGAAGAAAGTGTTATCATTCCATCTAACCTATTTCAAGAAAGATAGTTCTTTTATAATTTTGCATGACAAAAAAGATGCCATCAAATTTAATGTTATAATACAAAAATAATTAAAACATTTAAAAATTTATTTGTCCAGAAGTTTTAGATGTTCTAAAGTTATTAGTAATAAATATTTCAAGTGTTTAAGTAACATCTATATTTGGAAAATTCTACTTCAATAGTAAAAATAAAGTTCAGTTCAATCATTATAACTAAAATAGAGCACCATCTACAGAGACTTGAAATTCAATATAATTAGGAATAATTTATATAATAATCACAACATAAAAATAAAACCAATCATTCATTTTTATTATAACAAATATATACAAAGCAATTTCAAAAGAAATTCTAAAAGAATATAATTAATTATACTAACTAAAAGATACTTAGAGAAAAAAAAATGCACAGAAGAACCCATAGACATTAACAATCATGATGAAAATAGAAGAATTATCACAAAAAACCCTAATCAAAATAATCAATGATTAAATGAGCAACAAATAAATGAGTGAAAATATAAAATGCAATAAAATACTATTTATTTGGTAACACATATATACACCCACACCCACACAATGCAGGTATGTAGGGGTAAAGCATAAGTCCATTTAGTGCCATGGAAGACCATCAGTGATAAAGCCATTCCCAATCAGTGCCTTGATTAACCAGAATGGTTATATACAAATTAATTAATCAATGGTTCTGGAAGTGAAGATCAGATAGGGTTCAAATAGCATAACTAGTAAGTAATACAACTGCACAGCAAGCAAGAGTTCAAGTTCTGCTCTGGGTCAATCCTTCTTCCAGAGTATTCTAAATCTAAATTTACTTCTAATTAATAAACTTATTGAGATGACAACTTATCCACCTACCTCTAAACCAAATTGCTTTGTTTCTAATCATTAAAGTAGCCATAATTCAGTTCAATAAAAATCAAGCAAGTCTTTTGGAAATTCTAATGTATCAAGTTGGTTATTATTTATTTATCCAATAGATTTGTTCGTAGTAAACAAAATCATGATCATAAAACAAGACCAAAGTTTGTTCTAAATATATTTGTATTATTAATCATATAAGAAATCAAGCCAAAATCATATTACTAATCAATCATGTTGGATGTATTATCAGAGTATACTTTGGCTAATTAACCAACCTGCAGCCCAACATGATTGATTTGAAATATTATTTTCATACATTTAATATACAGTATACAGGTAACCCCCGTATAACACGGCACTTCTATAGCACGGATTCGCTCTAACATGGTTCGAGAATTGGTACCATCCCCCGTATAACACGGTACTTTTATAGCACGAATTTACTCTGACACGGTTCGAGAATTGGGTAAAACCCTCATACAACAGGAAATGTAATAAATTTTTACATACTTAAGTAATAATAGTTCACGAAAATTATTATTTTCGTGAACTATTAGTACTTAAGTATGTAAATTTTCTCTTCTCGCCTTCTGTCGATACACGTGGTCCTTCTC
>NW_019385464.1:79791-111103 GCF_000671375.1 Centruroides sculpturatus | reverse complement strand
TAATCTATACTAATATTATAAAGAGGTAAAGTTTGTAAGTTTGGATGTAGGAGGTAATCTCTGAAACTACTTATCTGATTTCAAAAATTCTTTCACCAATATTTAGAATGGACCTTCAGGGTGGACATAGGCTGTATATTATTCTGTTAAACATTCATATAAATTAAAAGATATCATCTAGGTAAGCGTTATATTTTTGGTGTCAGCGGGTGGCGAGGGGCAAGGTGTGTACGTATACGAGATGGGTAACTGTGCAGCGCAGTCATATGTCTGAACTTGTGATATATAAAACTACATGTCCTGACTGATTCATCATTGCCAATTTGACACTCATATAGAAAACTGACCTCTAAGTTGGGGTCTGTTTTCTATAGTAAAGCAAAATTTTAAAAACATTTTTTATTCACATGAAAATAAAATAATTAAGTACTTTTTATAAGTAAAGATGCAGCTATTTGTTTTTTTAATAACAGAGTATTCTTCAGATAGGAAGCAATGTAGTAATTTATCATGCCAAGGAAATCAAAGTATGAATTCTAATCAATTTCCATATTTCAGATGTGATAGTAAAAGTTGCAGAAAAAAGCAGTCTGTTTTCTGTAACAGATTTTTAAAAAATATGAAACTGGAATTACAGGAATTTTTATATTTAATTTTCATGTTTGTTCTCAATGAAAAAAATTCTGGTAAATGTCAACATCATGTCCATGAAATACTTGGGTCGACTTTTACATGGGATTGACTATTACTCAAGTATATATGGTAGAATAAATGTTAAATTTATAATAATAATAATGATAATAATAATAATTGAGTTTTAATTTGTTTTCATTCAAGAAAATAAATTATTTCATTTGCTATGGCCCAGCTTAAAATTGACAGATTTATTTTTTTTTAAATTCTCATCAATTAATTAAATAATGAGTAAGAAAACTATAATTTGCTTATATGAGCAAAATTAACTTTTTGTAAATTACTGTATTTCTGCACAAATAAGCATTTGAGGTTCAAAATTTTTTTATCAAATTTTGCATTTTATTTAAATATAATATTCTAATAATTTACTTATTGAAATTTTAAATTGCTTTTATATAATTTTAATATTTTATTTTGACTGTGGTCTCCAGGTTGAGAAACACTGCTGTAGGCAATTGCCTAGATTGCTCACAATACAAGATCTAATCAAAAGCATCTGACCTGAGGTCAGAAAAAAATAAATGTCTGAATATCTATTTGGTACAATCACTAGTCTCCTTTATAATAGGCCTTTCTGAGTTCACACACTTCTCCCAGCAATGCTTCCATTGTTGGAAGCATTTTTCAGTCATTTATCAGGATCTCCATCAGGTGCTTCATTGCATTAGTATTAATTTTTTGTGGTCTCTTGTACTTAACAGCATCTCATAGGTGCAGTGGCATAGCTACATGTTCAGCACCCTGGAACAAGCACTCCTTTGTTCCTCAGAAGAGGTCTTGCGAAACTTATTTTGAACATTTAATTTAAAAACATATATCCAATTATTTCGATTTAAAGCGTTACTTAATAACAATTTATTTGAGATTCAAGTCATTTCAACAATAAATTTTTCAATTTAATATATACAAATGTAATAATAAAACAAAATATAAGTAAGGAGTACCTAATAATATTTACTATGTATTATATAAACTGTATTGACAAAATTTATGCAAATTTAGTTTTGTAACAAATACATAATAATACATAAAAAAACTTCAAGATTGTTGTTTCTGGCTTTTTCATTTGCAAATCGGTCAATCACTTTCTCCAGATCAAGATGACAAGCTATTGTTTTTTCAATTGATATAATAGCCAGAGCTGATAGATGGTGTTGTGACATGCTGCTTTTTAAATAAGTTTTTATTAATTTCAGTTTTGAAAAACTTCGTTCTTCTGTCGCTGTTGTCACCCGTAAAGTTAAAAAAAAAAATGAGGCATGCTGCAATAATGTTGGAGAAACTACTTGAGGTTGCTGTGTAAATTAAAAGTAGATCGGCAGCTTCGCTTATAAAAGTAATTTCTTTTACCTAACTATAAAAACACATTTTAAATCAAAGCAGTTGAGGTCCAAAACTAGGCAAAATGTTGGAGGGATTTCCCTATTGTATCAATTCTGATCCTTCCGGAATATATTTACCAGATGACGCGACAAGATATGCAGGTGATAAGCACTTAAAAAGTGTACATAATTGTCGAATGGATTCAAATCTAATAGTTAATTGATTAATTATTAAATCTAAAAATATTTTTACAAATGTTTTCATAAGTTTTTATTTTGCCCTTTCTAACTTGGCACCCTTGAGATTTGTGTGCCTGGAGCACTTTGCTCCAACTGCTCTACAGTAGCTATGCCTTGGTACTTACCAATTTCCAAAATTCTGAAAGCATTTAACAAATATTTGCTGTAAGTTTTGATTTTCTAATTTTTTTTAAATTATCATATACTATAGATAGAGTATTTCTTTATTATCTTTGTTATTGTTGAATTTAATAGATAATGGATTTTTTTAATGAAGTATCATAAGTTGTTGGCATTTAAAAGCTTTTTATAAAAATAAAATTTACAGACCTTATGAATCTAAACTTCCATACTATTTTCATACTATATTAAGGCTAATATCATCAAGAAAATTTAATTATTTAATGCTATTCTAATGCTTAGAAAAGGTAGGGACAGGGATATATATCATCATATATTCCAGCATGTAAATCAACTTTGATATTTCCAGCTGAAAATTCCGGTTTAAACCTATACTTGCTGTGTAAGTCAACTACTAAACATATGATAGATTACTGGTAGATTAAAACTGAACTGAAATGTGCATACGGTATGTGGTAATCTAAAATAAGAACATAATTGAGCTGTATCACTTTCATTGATATACCAACCATAATACTTGTCAATACATATATACACATATATACACCATACTTCTGTAAAAAGGCACAGGCACAGTAACAGAATCTGCATAGGACACTAAGCAACCACTAGAATTTTAAATTAAACGTGATAATTTTGTGTGAGAAAGTTAGAAACAAAAAACACGTGCATTTATATACCATTAGGCCAACATACAAGTTGAATTGTTAAGGCTGAAAAATTTTCCAAAATTGTAAGTCAGCTTATATGGTGAGTATAAAATGTGACAAGTGTAATGAGTGAACAGTGGTAACAAATGAAACTGCTTCTAACAATCATTGTTCATTATTATGTAACTTCAACAGGTTGCTATACATATTGCCAATAAAAATTTGCATTTGATCATTTTCTACTCAAAATTATTAAAGTTTAATTTTAAAATTCATATCATTTATTAATCAATTATTTATAATCTATATAAATAAAAATGTAAATGTTCGTTTGTTCAAAATCTTAAATCTCCAAAAGTTCTTAACTGATTGCTTTGAAATTTTGATACAATGTTGCATTTGAATATGCACGTGTTTTTATATTATATAGCTGTTGAAATTCCTCCCTGTGGGGAGAGGGACAAAATTAAGGCTTACCATGAAGAACTCAGCTTCTAATACACTATTTTAGATGCGGTTTTTTGCGTTTTTATATTTATATATTTCCTACAATCTGATTACTGTATAAAAGCTTCATTTCATTAAGTCAAGATTGAAATAACAACAACAAGCCTTTCAAAAGCAATTCATGAAATGAAATAAAGTTTTACTACAGATTATTATGATGTCTCTTATAGTATTCAAAACTTGCTTATAGAAAGAAAGGCAAAATCATTTAAAACTTAGTTTATAAAATATATTTCAGTAACAGGCTTCCAAGCAACTTTTACAACTGAATTTACAGTGTCTGTGCTTGAATCCCCCCCTTCCAACTTCTAGTACTGTATATCTATATCTACTCCAACAACTGCATCTTCCCAAACTCTCAAAATATATTTGAAGACATTTCTTCTAATGATGCTGTGTAATTGAGGTAAATCAACTCAACAACTAGTTTTTATTCTTTTATTCTGCTTCTTGTTTTTTTTCTTTTGTACATTTTAGCATTTGAATCTGGCATGCCACAAAAAAATAATTGAGATGGTTAACACAAAAAAAAATGTTTTTATATTCTCTATGTGATTAAGGATACAGCTTAAATGAAATATAAAAACATTTTCACCATCTGTATTTAAGCAACTAACAAAACTTCAAATACCAAATGTTTTTACTTATATTTCATTTAAACTGTATTTTATTTTTATTTCTGTTTTCTACATATTAAAGTGTTATTTCTCTATAAAACTTTCCCACATATCAACATATAACTGGTCAAACTATCTTAATTTTCTAGAAATTATTGTATTTACAGATGCCATAATCACTAGCCAATCAACAACTTTTTATTACCCAAATGCATTTCAGAAATTACAATATTTTCCTCTTCAGTGAGTTTTCTTCCATATAAGCTAAACTTTCACACTTTTATTTATTTGATCATTTTAGCCTGGCTATTCAAATTCCAGAAAATCTCCCTTTATGACAACCCTCACATTCCAAGCATACGAAATAAATGAACCCTTAAAATCACAATAGAGTATAGTCTAGATATAATTTAATTTTTAGTAATTCATTTAATTTCAATAAAATCAATGTAAAAAAAATTTTAGCATTTAGTGATTAATTTCTTTACTAATAAGTCTTAATATAATATGATGTATGCTTCTTCTATCTTATTTCAAATGAATAAATAAAACAATGCTAAAACTGTAAACTGTTTTAAATCATTTTCAAAAATCCAGCAATGAGTTGCTTAACTTTCCTGGCAACATTTAAAAATGCATGTGGTGTCATCTGTTATAAAAGTTTTTTTAATAAAATATCATGTCTTTAATTATTATAAAATGGCAAAAAAAGGTTAATTTTGAGGGTGGGGATGAGTTTTATAAAAAACTGTAAATGCTAATAATAAGTAAAATCATCATTAAGTCCAACCTACTTGAGACATGACAAACCTTTAACCACCAAAATTTAATAGCATCAATCTCCTTAATTAATACACAAATCTCCCTGTAAAATTTCAGAAATTTTTGACAAAGCACAGGGATGATTTTGTTCATACTTTTTGAAGCTTAACAGTTTCAAAAAGTATGAACAAAATCATGCCCCATACACACTAACATTCATACATATAGAAAAAACCCACAATTTTTTTTTGCATTTCTCAATGTTTTCAGGTCCTAACCAGGAAAGCCAGGAAAGTAAAAATAGAATTCTTCCATTTCATACAGTAAAACCTGTCTAACATGGAAATGGAAGAGGTTTTTGGATAAGGACAACATTTAATCTGAATAAAACAGAAACTTAAGATTTAACTTTTAAACTTTAAGTAAGTAAATTGCATCCATTATAATGTTCATCACATGGCATGACAAACAATTCCAAGAACAATTGCAAACTTTTCAGAGAAACAAAGGTCACATGACAGGAAAACAATGAACACGAGGTCTGTTAATACTATATTAACAGACCTCGTGTTCATTGTTTTCCTGTCATGTGACCTTTGTTTCAAACATAAACAAATTTATTAACAATTTCAAATTTTAAAGATGATCGAAAACATTTGAAATTGTTAATAAATTTGGCTGCAGTTGATAAAGTATTTAAGTAGTATATCCTTGTTACGACATGCAGTCTATGAAGAGATAGTATTAACTTTTGTTGAAATTAACCAGTGGCAAATTGAATACTTTTAAGAATGAAAAACTTTCAAGAATGTGATGAGTTTGCAAGAATCAAGTTCTTGAGAGCAAGCAATGAATGTATTTTGGGAAAACAATGAGAATGAGGTAAAAGTGCTGCCAATTTGTTTTATATGAAGTAGTCAGTAGCTAACTAGTACCAAGTACAGTAATACCTTGACTTACGCTACTTCGACTTACGCTACCCCGACTTACGCGAACCCGGAGTTATGCGATTTTCAAAATCTCATCAATTCATCTTTTGTTTGAGTGCCATGCGACTCTTGATTATTCACTCCCCCCACACTATTGTTTAGCTTACATGCTTGGACGTGTCGTGCAGAATCGACACATAAATAACACAAAATAAATTGTAGCTATTTCTGTGTTTGTTATATCTACAGAGCCTTGAGAGACTCTACATGGTGATTTCTTGTAACTGTGAACGAATCAAAAGACGAGATAAGATTAACGAGAACATTTATTAGCTTACATACATCTGACTTGGATTTTACACAAATTGCGAAGTTATACCCCGACTTACACGAATTCAACTTACATGGTTATTGCTTGGTCCCACCTATCGCGTAAGTTCAGGATATTATTGTGTTCTAAACAAGTTGATTAAAATTGTTGGCAATTACAGAGAAAGAAGTTAATGATTAATTAGAATAATAAAATTCATCAAGAAGTAATCTCTGTATTACTGTAATGCAATTCAAATTTCTAATGGCAAGGCACTTGGCTCTTGGAACAAAAGTTGACTTGTTTGATGTATAAGGATCGCATCCAAGAACTTTTAACTTAACACATAGTGAAATAGTGTTTTTATCGCCACTTTCAATAATAATACTTTCAAGTGGCAATTTTGGCATTATCTAACATGCCAAAATCTTGTAGCATACATAAATGAAAAACAGTATGTAATATAAAAAAAATATATGCCAAAAACAAATATCCCACAAACAGTTTCAAGAAACATGTAGAAAAACACTATTGAAAATGAAAGATCCTAAAATAGTTTTAAGAGCTGAAAAATATTAAAAAGATAAATAAAAATTCTATATATAAAGATCAACAAATAAAATTCTTATTGATGTATAACCATTTTATTCCTAACTAAAATATTTATTCCATAATACATTTGTGTCTGCATCTGAAGTCCATGTAAACAACGAAGTGGCATTGACTATAATCCTTTTAGAAACATTATTTTTAATATTTTATTTTCTTGGACATTGACCTAATTGTGGAACCAATATAATATAAATCTCCTTGCTTAGTAATAAGTTAAAATTGTCATTTATAAAATTGATCTAATTTATCTATTTAAATCTTATCTGTGCACAAGTGGAATTTCTCTTAATTATTATTATATCTATTGGCAACTCCTTAACTAGAAGTTTCAGGATGTTGGCTACATTTTTGCCAGCAACTATACATTGTCTTTTTTATTAGTTTTGTCTGCATTGCTGCTATTAATATATTGCCTGATAATATAATTATTAATTATTCCCATAACACTTGTGCATCAGGAAAGCCCTGTATATCAGTTATTTTTAGTGGTCTACTTGGTGATTTTAGTGGTAAATACTTACAGCGATCATCATTCCAAATTATACAAAGGTCATCTACATATTAAACAATCAACTTGATATCTTTACTCTATTTCTTAATTATCTGTCCTTATACCTATGACTAACTATTTTCACATCATCATCTGCTAATAGAGAACCCATTGACATGACAACCTTTCTCAATCTCCAAGAGAATTTTACACAAAAAAAGATTATTTTTAATCTTTCTAAAAGGCTTAATGAAACATTAATTAAACACCTATCACTGAGAAATGTTTATTTAATAAAACATTATACATCAATAAGAATTTTAGAGCAATTTTATATCTATTACCAGCATATCGCTACTTTGGAAGAAAACCAGCATAACTCAAAATTACTAGTTTTGAGAAAATCCCATGCAAAGATTTAACCAAAGTTTAACTGAATATCACTTATCTCCACATAATTACTCCCTAGTGGCCAAATATGCAAGTTACTTTTGTGACAGTCTTCCACATAAAAATTTACTACATTTTCGTTTTGATTATGACAATCGAAAAATCGCACTTTTTTGAGTTATGCCGGTTTTTTCCAAAGTAGTGATATGTTTTGGACAGCTTTGTAGCATTATTAATATACAGGATGCATATGAAATTGGCAAAGCTTGGATATGGTTAATGAATTCCATCAATTTCTTTTCTTTCTACAAAAAGTTAATGGTAAAATTTACCTAATTAATTTATCTAATTATTCACATGTTCTACTGCATTCATTTCAAATTCAAAACTAACTGTTCAAAATATTAATTTTGAATTTTTTTCTAATTTAGAGTAGTGTAACTTATAAAATATATAAACTATTATTTCTAAGTTTAAGTTGGGGATGGTCAAATTTTGACCAGAAATAGATTTTTCTTTTCAATAAAAAGATGGCTTCTTGAAATTAGCAGAAATTTTTTTCAAATAAATTCTAATTTTTCAAAAATTTATTTTTACACATTCTAAATAATATTTAAAAATTTTTATCATCAATCTATTCTATGGTTTAATAAATTCAGTCTAGTGAATAAGTAATTTCAAAAACTTATTGTTCAACTGAAAATATATTTTAATCTCTACTAGTATATTTAATATTGATATCAGATATCATAAGTAGATATTATGTATCATCATAATGTTAACCATATCTAGATTTTTATCCAATTTAGATTTTCATTATTTTATATATACAGTATATATATATATGTGTGTGTGTGTGATCACAATGATATTTTAAAAATTTGGGGGGATTGTAGAGGATGAAATTTTGAATGTTTTGATATAAGGAACCCATAGCTGGAAATATAAAAATATAATAGAAAGTTTCTACAGCACTTTGCAGTCAGTATGCTGAATGAAACAGCAGAATACAGTATTTATGACAAGTTTTATTGACAAAACAGTAGAGTACAATCAAACTGTACATCGAATCAGTGGCTGCACTACTTTAGAGTAAATTTTCAATGTGACGACCACCAACTTTGTTACATAATGTGCAACGACGAACCATGTTTTGTCTGACTCTCTGTAAGATGCCACGCTCCCCTCTGATGGTATTAAATGCTATAAAGATGCACTCCGTAAGCTTGTGAACTGTTCCTACAGGTGTGCCTACACAAGGGACTTTACATAACCCCAGAGGAAGAAGTGAAGAACAATAACATGATGTCAATGGACAGAAGGCTAGCTACCAAAGTGAAGGGCAGTCAAGCACTTCCTACCGCTGTAGAAAGTTTATATCACATTTCCAGCTATGGGTTCCTTATATCAAAACATTCAAAATTTCATCTTCTACAATCCTCCAAATTTTTAAAATGTCATCCTGATACACCCTGTATATATTCAATAGCCATATTATTTTGTATGTAGCAACAAAATTTTCAAAGTGCATAAAACACAGGAAATCCACATTACATCCCTTTCATTTCATCCCTTGAATTTTGAACTAATCACAACTTTGAATTATCAAGTTTCAAATTATCCAAGGTTTACATATTTCTGTACAATATGCCATATATTATGTAACTGATGTAATTTATTAAGCAAACAGAATATGGCTAAAGATACAAAATGCTATTTTCATTAATTAATAATAATAATATTAATAAACTGTAGGTAAACAGCACTTGTCCAGTGAGAACCTCACAGGCTGCCAGATGGGTTTTATAAAAAGTAAAGCAGAATTCCTCAAAATATAGCCTAAATTATTTTTAAGTTGCCCAAAAAATTATAAGTCACCCAAATATAGTAATCTAGAGCCCTACAAATATCTCAATATAATCAAAATATGGCTGGGTTTTGGGATTGCAAGATTGGGCTACAAGTACAAATTGAGACAAGAGAAAAAATAGTAGTCCATAGGTAAGGTGATACCCAGAAATGTATTACTGTAAAAACAAAGCCAATATTGACCAGATTAGAGTTGTTCTTAGTCTATTGTTCTCTTATACAAGGTGCATTCATGTTATAACACCTCCAATTTTTTTTCTCAGGGCTGGAAACAGATAGAAACGTGCGGTTTGTTTTAAAATACTCATGCACTCATTGTGAATGTGTGACAGAGATGGCAGCACTGTACGGCACACACAACTCTAGCACCAGTGGCAAGAGTGAGGACTGTTTTTGATACTTAAAATGGTGTCATTTTCATTATAAGAATAGCGTGTAATCATTCGTTTTTCCATTTGAGTGATGTGACACTGATTGAAATTCATCGCCAGTTGAGTGAGACATGTAGTGATGGTGTCATGGATGTATCTAATGTGCATTTGTGGATGTGACAGTTCAAAGAAGGCAGAACGTCGTGTGACAACAAACCAAGACAATCTTGGCCTCGCACCAGCCGGTCTGATGACATAATCAAGCAAGTGGAGAAAGTTGTTTCAGAGGATCACCAAATGAGTGTGGAACACATTGCCTCCAAAGTTGGAATTTCCATGGGATCTGTGCACGCAATCCTGCATGAAGACCTGAAAAGACCAGCACATCGGGCAAAAGCAATACGGCAGTTTCTTTGTGACAACAACTTTGAAGTGATTTCTCATGCTCCCTACTCACTTAACCTGCTTCTAGTGACTTTTGGCTGTTTCCAACAATGAAAGACACACTCCATGATTGCACATACACTAGCCATGCTGCTATTGCATCAGCGATTTTCCAGTGGTCAAACCAGACTCCTAAAGAAGTGTTTGCGGCAGCCATGGAATCATGGCATTGACATTATGAAAAATGTGTACGGCTACAGGGAGATTATGTTGAGAAGTGACACAAGTTTCACAGTCTTCATGTGATTAGTTAGTGAGAATAAAAAAATCAGAGGTGTTATAACTTGAATGCACCAAATAGTATGACCTAACTTTGATCTAAATGAATGAGTTAGCATACACATCACAGTTCAGACAGAATTTTCACTTCAAATTTCAAAGTACCATTTTTGAACCAACCAAATTCCTTAAGGTGTAAATCCTGCATCCCCAGCCAGAACAAATAATACAATTATAAGCTAACAGGATTTCAAACTTAATTATCATTAAGTTTGAACTTAAATTTGAAACTTAATGATAATTAAGTTTGAAATCCTGTTAGCTGTAAATTATCATTAAGTTGAACGATAATTTACTGTACTACGGAACCTCATAAAACTAAAAATTCATTTCAATGTAATTATTTTAAACATAACAACAACAAAAGCCTGAAATTAAGAAACATTTGTATCTTATTTTCAACTTACTCAAAATATCTAAACCAGTTTCACAAAATAAAATTATTGGTACACTATAATTCTTATCACAACAGTGTCAAGAACAGTAACTGTAATGAGATTTAAATAATTAAAACAACAACAAATTATTTCTTCAGTTGGTTTTTTATAATAAAGTCAATTTATGTTTATATTCTCCATTATCAAAAATTTTTATGATACAAAAAATTCTTATNTTTGATTTTCAATAGAATGCAATAATTCAATTATTGTTTTTAGATATTTAAATGAACTGAAATTTCACAGTTAAATAAATTTTAAATTACTAAGTTGTGTGTTAGAGATGACATGCCTTATTCATCATATGACCAATATATTGTGACAGACTTTATATATAATTGTTATATCTGAACTTAATTATAATATATTGGTCATATGATGAATAAGGCATGTCATCATATGACCGACCAATATATTGTGACAGACTTTATATATAATTGTTATATCTGAACTTAATTATTATTAACATCAATATAATAAGGTTACTTGCTAAAAGAATTTATATTTCTTTTATAATATAAAAATAAAAAATATTAAAACACAGCAATCTCTTATTATCAAAAATGCAAAATTAAAAATCTTTAAAATAAAATTTTAATAATTAAAACTTATGTAAAACCTAACTTTCATAAATAAATATTTCTGTTAAATGCAGAACTAATGTGCTTGCCCTGTAAAGCTATGTTTCCTGCATAGCACACATACACTGCAAAGAGAAACCTGCTAGCTTTACAATATAAGATTGATATTAAAAAAGGAAAAAGTTTTTATTGAATTTAAAAACTCAAATGATAATATTTCAAATTAGAAAACTGCTTTTAATTATGGAAACTACTTTATAAAAAATTTAATTTGTATAAATTTTTAAGGTCTGATTATATGGAAGTCATAAATCAGTCACAAATATTGTTGCAATTTTTGAATGAACAAATATTTTCATCAATTAAAGAATTCATTTTTATCATCATCACAGTGTCATTACTTTATATTGGGTATGTATAAAATTGTAACAAAACATCACATTTAACACACACTTCACAAATATCTGAACAACAATCTCTACTTGCTTTTTGTTCAGCAAGTAAAATATTAAGATGTTTACACATTTTTAAATTTCAAAATTTCTTCTTCTGTTCATAAAAATACAAAGTAAATTTGCATGTAATAATCTAAATTTATAATTTTTTTAGATTTATTCTTTAATTTTCAAATAGAATGTCTTGAGATTTTTAACAGTTAAAATTAAATGTAAAGAATTCATTGTTTCATATAATGAAAGAATGAAATTTCAATAAGATATATTTATATTGTACTCTTTTAGACCCTTCTACTGGAAAATACATTTTTCCATTCAGGAAATATTTTAGTACACAACTTCATAAAAAATTAATTGGAAATCATAAAACATTCTGAAAATATAATAATATAAATTAAAATTAATTTTTTGTTAATGATCTTTGTACTTATAATAAAGTCAATTTATGTTTATATTCTCCATTATCAAAAATTTTTGATACAAAAAATTCTTATGATACAAAAAATTCTTATTCAATTCTAATAAACACTACTATTCTCTATATTTGCTTCCCATATTTCAAGTAAGAATAAAATAGTTAAAAGTAACAATAAACAATAATGACATTCATTTAAATGTAAAATTTTCTATTTCATATTATAGATTATTAATAAATAACAATATTTAATGTGGCATATTAAATGTGATCTAAATGAGATGTTTTTCTTAACATCTCATTTAGATCACATTTCATCTGTTACATTTAATGTAAAATATTTTATTGTGTGTATAAAGTTTAAATTCAATCAATATAAAGTTTAATATTTTCTACATATTTTTTTTATTTACACACAACTACTTGTCTGTAAGTGTGGCCTTATTTTTGAAAAAACTTATTCGAAACTTTGTTAAGAAATATTCTATTAAAATTTATATATATATATATAATAAATAATATGTATACTAAACAAATTGACTATCAATTTTTCAAATCAATTAATTTATATTTTAATTCAGTATTTTGCACATAAGAATTTGATTCAGTCAGATGTTGTACTCAAATTGTGAATATACTTTATTGTGGAGTGCCAGATTTTTCTAAAAGGGTACCACTCCCTATATGTACAGTACTTAATAATCTATCTGCTAGTTTCAATACAATATAATGTTATTTGCAGCCTCCCTGTTGATTTCAATAATAATATAATCATAATAATAATTTAAATTATTATTATAATTGATTATTATTGAAGTTTGTAGTCATCATACTAAAATTTGATTTTATTTTGTGCATTTTATTAGAGAGGTTGCGGCCAACATTTTCATCGTGAAAACGTGAACGTTGGATGTTCACGTTTTCGCGATGAAAACATTGACTGCAACCTCTCTATTTTGTTTGAAAAGTAATTATGTACTATCAATGTGTTTTTGCAAAAGATATATATAAAGACATGCAAGAATTATTTTACAAAACAGGAAGGAATCTCTTGAAAAAGTTTGAGAGCTACTGGGTTAATCCTTTAAAGGTCATGGCTGATGTCAAAAATACAGTCAGAATAATTTTTTGAAATATTTTTTGTTTTGAAATGGCATAGAATCTGGAAATTTTGAGTAGCTACTCTTAAGGTACTGACAACATTGATTAGCTAGCATTGCTTTGTTAGTTCTTTTTTGTTAGGGAAAACTGCACATTTTTCTCAACACTACCTTAATTTATAACCTATTAGAATATATAACTTTCTTTAGATGTTTTTCAGTTCTGTCTGAAAATGGAAAATATTACATATCAAATTGACAACAAGAAGGATTTGAAGAATTACAGCAGATGTTACTTGAGAAGATACAAGTTTAATTATTGAATCTGAAAATAAAAGGTATGTTGACAAAAATTATATAGTGAAATAATATGCAGAAAATTCTGATATTGAGCAAGAATATTTCTGATGATGAAGTTATCATACTAACATATTTATTTTAGTATGTTAATGCATCTATTAGCATATATATTCAATATCCTCAGTCTATCATTTAAGTTGTTGATAAATTAAGAATATTGACTATATTTGTAAATCAATTATTGCAAATTTCTTTCAATTTATTTTTGTACTTTTTTTTAATTAAACTTTTAAAAATTAATATTTCTTCTTGATTTGAAAAAATTTTTAAATTTGATTAAGTTGAAAACATTTATTGCATTTCTAAACTTTTGACAATCAATAAAAAATTGCTTTAAATTGTTTATTATCTTATCTAACAGGTACAGCAGGACATCAAAAGAATTAAATTTTATGATCAAAATAAAGTGGTGATTAATATTTAAAAATTAATTTATCAATACAATGATAACCATAAAACAAGAAATACAAAACAATGCAGAAAAGTCAATACAATAAGTTTAGAGATTAATAAAATAAAATTCTTCATAAATTTTGTTTAACATTTGATTTTCAATAGAATGCAATAATTCAATTATTGTTTTTAGATATTTAAATGAACTGAAATTTCACAGTTAAATAAATTTTAAATTACTAAGTTGTGTGTTAGAGATGACATGCCTTATTCATCATATGACCAATATATTGTGACAGACTTTATATATAATTGTTATATCTGAACTTAATTATTATTAACATCAATATAATAAATTATATTTCATTGGGCAATTATTATTCTTAATTACAAAATATTTTAAAAATTAATATTTTACATCATACATTTACAGAAAGAATGGTTCTTTATCTGAAAATACTTTGATATGGCAAAGAGTAATCTAATAATTAACTTATAAAATTCCTTATATTTAAATTGAATTTAATTATTTATAATTGTGTTTTTAACAGCAAACAATTAACTAAAGTATAGAAGATATCTATGCCTACAATGCACTTTTAATTTTACAATACAAGTACCATTTTTATTAAGTGCCAGTTTAAGAAACTTCCAATAATTCTATTGTATCTTCTGTAAGTTCAGATTCATGAAAAATATCTCATTATATAGAAACAGTATTTCTTAAACATTAACAGCAACAGATAGAGGTAGAATTGGCATTAAGCCAGAACAGCTACAAAGAAGTTAACTTTTTACATGTAACTGTCAGCAAAAGAGTAAAATATGCTGACAACAATGATATTTAGAAATGAAACTTAACTTGTCTTATATACAGTACATTACAAATCAAAAGATCTTTCAAAACACATGACATTGATCTGAACAATAAATTTGTATGGAATAAGGACAATGACAGAGAAATGGAGAGGAACAAGAAATTAAATTTTGGATATCCATCAGTAATATTTAGATAATTAAAGAAAAAAGATTTATTTTCCATATAACTGTAGAAAATAATATATCATTCTGACAAAATTACAAAGAAGATGAGAATAGTCCTAAGAGTGAGAATGACTTCAACAAATAAAAAAAATGTTTACCAAGGAAATGACATTAATGATTTGGATATCACAAAAAGAGATATGAATAGTTAGAGTGAATACTGTAGTATCAGAAACAATAAACAAGTTGGTAAATTTTTTTGTCATTTTATAGATGCCAATGAATGAACTACAATGCACACTATAACTTCTACTAAACAGTTAATAAAGATTAGCCTAGAAAAAAAAATTCTGAAAGAAACATCATAGTCCTCTTCAAATATGCCATAAATAAGAAGGAAAAAGAATTTATATATATATAATTTGAATATATATAAGAATACAATAATATCATTACCCGACATTTTCCAAACCATACGCCATCAATGTGTGGTTTGAAATTTTCTAAATTTCTCTATGATAGGTAAAAACAAAAAATACAAAAAATATATAAGTATCATGGAGAAATGTAGCAAATAGAATAATTCACTAAAATGAGAATAAAAACTTCTGAACAAAAACTAGATCATTATATATTTCTTTAATACTGGAAACAAGAACCTGAAAAAAATAATACAAACAACAGTATAAAAGTTTTCTATAATAATGAATTAAGAATTTCACAAAGTAGCAAAATATAATAAGAACTTTTACAATAAAATGTATATTTTATTAATTATCACAGAAATCAAATTAAAAACTAATATTTGACATGAGAATTGTATCAAAACCATTTCCAAAGATTTATGAGAAATTTTCTCAGCTTTATCAGTTTTAGAATATCAACTTTGAATGATAAATTTTTTTTGGAAACTTATGAAAAAAAAAAACCAAGACTAAAATAAAAATTAGTTTTGAATTTCAAAGTATATATACTGTACTGTACAGTACATTTTTAACCCAGCACTCCTCACAGTAGATTTGTAATGCCATTACTCGAGGATGAGCATCCTATGTGTATATGTATTCTTAATAAAATTTCTCAAGACAAATCATTAAGATCAGGAAGTTTTGTTATAAATAATACACATTTTTATGTTTACTTTACTTCAGTTAAAATATATTAAAAGTAATTTCGATATAGAAACAGAAAAATTAATATCTGATCAAATCAATAAAAATAGAAATAAGATATTTGAAATTATTGTTAAACTTAATTATAGTTTCTATTCAAGTTCTAAATCTGTCTGGTCTGGATGTTTAAAATTGCATTGTTTGCAAATTGTTATTATGTGGTATCTGCAGATTGATGCAGTAGGCTACATGCTACACTCTTGGATGTTGTTTTCCTATTCTTTTTTGAGCAAAATGCACACTTTTCTCTTGATACTAATGTTGTCTAGGGGAGATCTGGTTTCTTTCTCCACATTTCCAGCATTTTCATACGGAGATCCTCACTCTTATTGTCTGCAAGGAAAGCAACTACATTTTCTTCCTCAGACTCCTCATCAAGCCATTTCAGAAATATTTCATCACGTTTTATGATAACACATATATACAATATCATTTCACAATTAGAATTGTACCACTTGAAAAAAAAGACAGGAACTCATGGATGAGTGCCATAGCACCTTGTCAAACATGATTGAAACAAAGGCAGACTGGAAATTGTTAGTGATGACTATTATTTCTGATTTCACTATCTTGTTGAAGGGGATACTCAGATAGAAAGATAGACAAGAGTTTGGCCACAGAACTTCCAAGAAAGCAGAGTTACAAGCATTTTAAAACACAATGCTCACCCTCAAATAAAGTCAGGTTAATATTTAATTTTAGTAATGCTGAACTAAATAATTATCCTGCTAGCCACAAATTTTGTATTACCTGACTATTATCTGATTCACAATAAAATTTTTAAACAAAGTGACATCTTTTACAAATTAATATCTGATTAACATATTTAAGGATGCAAGTTTATCAAAAGTTAATCAGAAACAAAAAGATTTACTTGTCCATTATCTAGTTCAACAGTATTCTTAAGGTAAAAACTGATTCTTAAACTATTTTCTCAGTTATTTAACTCCTAAAAATCTTTATAACATTATTAAACAAGTAATATATCAATGCATATTTATTGGGAAAAAAAATCTAAAACCCAGACAAAAAAACACATTTTTGCTATGGATAATGAATGATCTAAACACATCTTAATCCATATTTCCTCAATTAAGCCCTACAAGGGGTATATTTTTAAAACTTATGTAAACATGGTTTTATTTGAACATACGGGTGATTTTCCGAGGCTGGGATTTATCATCATGCAACAGGAGACAACCAAGTAAAAATTAAAAGTACCTTAATTACTTGTAAATTTTCAGAACTATCAAACCATCTATTGACTATGTATTTCAGCTATAACTTTTGAAATTATTAGAGTTTTCATAGTTAACTCAATTCAGCATCTTCCTAATTCAGTTATTACATTGTTATGCATGTCTGATTCAATGTCATTGTAGGAATCAAAATCTTGACTACCATCTTCTGGTTCAAACTAACCCTCCCTTTCCAATTAGTTTTCCTAATTACACTTCAGTTAATAAGCTCTTAACTTATGAACTCAGCTGCAACTTTCCAAATATTTTATTTTAAAAAATGTTCCCATGAATCTTGTATATTAAATGCTGTCTGATTTTAAACCATTTGATGGAGGTAAAATTTTTTTTCATTAAATTCCATACTGTCACTCTAAATTCATTTACCCTATACCAGGAATGGCAATCTTTTTGAGTGCACATGCCAAATAGTAATTATACTTACCTTTAAAAATGTTTATGTGTGACGAAGTTTTAAACTTTGAATAATGATATTTAAAAAAATGAAATGAATATGCTTTATTTAGAATAAATGTAAAGAAGCTGGCTAAAAAAAAAATGATAATGTGATAAACCAAAAGAATGATTGAAAAAGACAGGTGACAAAACAAAATCATGTGATATGTTATGTTACATTCCAGATGATTTCTCCCTATGTGCCACTTTGGGAACGTATGCCATAGGTTTGCCACTCCTGCTCTATACATTGCAGTAGTTCAACATATTTCCTATGCTTTTCAATTCAGGGTTTATTTTTAATAGCACCATTATTCCTTGGAGTTTATTTGAATTGCAGGCTTTAATCAAGGAAATATAGTATATTATTTAATATTTTCATAAGCTATAGTTACATGCTTATCCTTTAATGAACTCCCAAAACACATTTTTTGTACTGTATTTCAAAAAACTGGATACTTAATTATATAACACTCACCAAATAAACCATTACCAGTTCATAACCAAACAGAAAAATTCTTTCTACGAACGTTTTCATCTATCTGTAATAGACATCCTCAGGTATTGACGATATTGAACTAACTATCGAATCTAAAACACATTTTTTGTGTTTTAGATTCTTGTTTTGGGTGGATATATGACATATTCACTCAATTTACATTTGATATTCATATATAGTTAAAAAGTATTTAACATTTACAGTTATAGAAAGAAACACTCAAATATAGATGTAGAAATTCTTATCATCCTGGTTCATCATCAATTGGTTTTAGATTAATAGAATAGAAAAACAGCTTTCCAATATTAATTATTTAGACTTTATTTTAATACGCTGATTACATAAGAAATGTTTTGAAGGTAATCTCTCAAAAAATTTAATTATAAACTCAATGAAACAGTAAGAGGAATTATGATGATAATTATAAACAAATCCAATAACAAGTTTAGATGATTAAAGATCAACACATATAGCCTATTTGTATATCACATATAATCATATTTATACAGTATGTGTCTATTATATATACATATACTAGTATAATTGTATATGTATATATAAATATATACATATACAATTATATATACATTGATACATTCTCTTTGACAGTAAAAGCAAATCAGTCTTAAACAATGAAAAAGCACATTCAATTCATTTAAAAATGTTACCAAATTATTTACCTTTGAGAAGAAAAATATCAAGACATGAAATATCTAACTTATGACTTTTCTATTTTCTTAGTTCTTATACATTTAATTATAGAAACCTCTATTTCAAATATAATCAATCAAATCTAAAAATGCTATTATTAATACCATATTTTCTCAATTCTAATGTGCACCTTTTTCTGGACTTTTCTTGTCTCAAAACAGGAGTGCACATTAGAAGTGTTTAGAAGCTTGACTTAATACAATCTCATTTGTGTTGTTTACGTCTCACTCTGGTCTGCAATTTGTATTTATTATGTTGTCAGTATAGACATGATACCCATTCCTCTCACTACTTCAATTTTAATTTTGGAACTCAAATGATACAATTACAATTTGATGGTCTTTTGAACTACAGCAAGCTTGATGAATGTCCAATAGATGGATCTCCTGTGAAGATAAGTTTAAGTTCAGTTACCACCAATGCTGAAGAACGTGTATACAGATATTTCAGTGTGATATTGAAGTTTTATGCCAGTGCATACCAACATAAAATTTCTTAAAACATTGATTATAGATAATTTTGACTATGATTTTGTGTTAGTTGGTACTTGTACTTGATAATGGAGTTAGTCATAAATAAATATATTCGAAAATATGATCATATGGAGCACTGTAAATGCGTTTTTGAAAAACATTGTTTATTACAGTTTAAATACATTAATTTCATGCAACTGTATGTTCAATGATAGTGCACAAATTATTCTCAAAAGCTAACTTTTTTCTGGTTTTGACATCTCAAAAATCAAGTGTGCATTAGATTCACTGACACATTAAAATCGAGAAAACAGTAATATTCAATGTTGCTGCAAATAATAATCAGCATTATTCATCAAATATGAATACATAAATACAGAATTCAAACAGCATATATCATGAATTACAATATATGCTGCATAAATTCTGACAGCAAGGATGTACAACTCAAGTACCTGAATTCAATTCTATCTATTGTCACATTCTAGTATATATGCACACAAAATAACAAAATCTTGAATCTGATAGCTAACAATGAATTGAGATTTTTGTTGATTTCAATTAAAATTCAGAATAAAAATATACAATAAAAATAAAAAAATACTTTTTAGCATGTCACTTAAGAAATGGGCCAATCACAAATAGTACTAATTGAAATGTCATACTGTATTTCCACTTCCCTTATACCTTATCTCTAAATAATTTGAATTCCAATTATCAAAAGATCCCCAATCATTCTGTAAAATTTTAATATTTGAAGCGTGCAATGCCATACTGTTGTAAATACCATTTTTCTCTAAATATGTTTTATTGAAGAATTGAATTCTAAATGAAATGTTTTCTGCCACAAAAGAATATTGTGGCAAAATTGGAACTGTAAGTGGCTGTACTTATATTTTCATATAAATTCATCTTCTAACATTTAACACACCAGAGTGCATCACATGACTTTTGGCGCTTAAAACGTTACTGCTTATATTTACATCATTTTGATATTCCAGAGAATTTGTAGCATAGTGAGTTTTTTGACATCTTATTGTAAAATTAAAATGAATTCATTCATTAGAAAAAATGCTTTTTTTACCTCTCCTGAAAAGTTTTTAGCATTTACATTATAGCATTGCATGCTTCATTTGTTGCTTAAAAGTTTAATTGTTAACAATTAATTATATATTTATATAAATAATCATCCAACTACCTTAAGTAAAATTATTTTATATGTAATTTTTAAATTAACCTTATTATAGCCTGATAATATCACAGATTGTTTGGCAGTAGTTATATATTTTTATTTGCAAAATTATTTAATATTTACAAGCACCTAGTTTTCTCATATTTTGTGCTTAAAATATACTGGAAAATTTAACTTAATCCTTAAAATTAGTAGATAATATGGATTTAAACAGTTTTGCAGTCTATACTGTTCTCTAGTTGTGGTAGGCATAGTGATATTCAGGGCCGGATTAATAAGGTGACCAATCGTCCTCCTTTTGTAAGTTCTGTCCTCCTGTGAAAAGTGTCCTCCTACATGTCCTCCTTTTTGATATTTGAAGACTAATTTGTAAATCTCCATATTTGATCAATGCCAAACTGATCCGTTGTGTGTGATGTGATACGACGTGTTTATATTTAACAAGACGATTCATCAAGGCTCTGTACAGTGCGATGAGATGCAATTATGAGACACATGCTCTTCGCACAAAAGACCTTGAGAGAGAGAGAGAGAGAGAGAGAACACAAATGGCTTTGTTTAGTTCTTATCAAAACAAGACATTATTTATTATTTTAGTGTATTATTGTTGCAATGAATAAAATGATTTTTGTTTACAATATTTTTTCCTTCAATTTATTAGTGTCCTTCTTTTCATTGTAAAAAAGTTGGTCACCTTAGGACTAACCCACCTTGGGGGCCTAGACATTTTCTTCTTACTGAGCCACCTCCCTCTCCCACAAGAAATAGAGCACACAAAAAATATAAAACAATAAATAAAACAAAACTAAATAATGTGAAAAGCTAAAACAAATCTTAAATTTTTATTAATAAAAAATATTTAATTGCTATTAAAAAAAAATCTAAATTATCGGAAGAATCTTATTTACAAATCTTTTCAAAATAAAGTTTGACCGGGGTTCTTCTAAAAATTGGGCCCTAGACATTTGTCTATGCGATGATCTGGTCCTGAGTATGAAGGATGCTGCACTAACTCTGTGCCATGCTTACTACTGCTAGTCTGTTTTAAAATACTTACATATTTTAAAACAGACTGCTTAAAACTGAAGGCATAGTGTCTGTTTTAAAATACTTGGCAAAATCTAGCCCATTTCTGCAACACATGTTTGCAGAGTCTGTGTTAACTAATATCACTCCTCTTACATGGTGGCAGTCATTACGTGACAGAATTGATAAACCTGTTTTAAAATTAGTTACACAGCTGCACACAGCAGTGGCTTCTTCAGTGGGAATTGAAAGAATTTTCTCTACCTATGGACTTGTTCATTTAAAACTTAGAATTCGACTTGGACAGGAAAAGGCAGCAAAACTTGTTAAAGTTTTCAAGCACCTAAACAAACACTACTGACCATTGTACTGTACATTTNATTATTCTTATCGCTATAAAAAAAAATCTAAATTATCGGAAGAATTACTTTCAATAAGAAGAAACATAAGAACACATTTTCTTTAGATTTTAGAATTTACAATAACCATATAAAAAGCAATATATTTTTGTTTATTTATTATATACAGTTGTCCAATAGAAAAGTAAACTATCTTATTTACAAATCTTTTCAAAATAGACAGTTGGCCCGAGACATTTGTCTCATTTGTCTATGCAATGATCCGGCCCTGATAATATTGTTATTAAAAACAAAATTCTAAATTTCACTAATAGCAAGAAAAAATGCTTTCTTAATTATAAAAAATTATAACACACAACAGTGCTCTAAATGTTCTAAGCCCTGAACTTTTTAATCTACTACTGTGCCAATATATAGCAGTGAAATAACTGATTTTTGCTGACAAAATATGTTATCCATCATAGGCCCACTGAGAAGAAATAATTAATCATTAATAATATTGGCTTCATCAATTAAAACTCAAATCTATCTGTACATTGAATGCAAAAAAAAAAATTACCAGCTTTCATTATGATGAGTATTTTCATATAATTCTAGCATTATTTCATTTATATTATAGTCAACAAGTTTCAGAAAGTAAAATAAGAATAATTAATGTAAGTTTTTACACCATAATTTCACAAGTTACAGATACTACTGTAAATCATGCAAGATATTCCTATACATTAAGACAATATGCAAGTTTAATAAAAAATTAAATTCACATCATTCAATCATACAATTTCACAACCAAATGGTATAAAACAAAACTCTGTCTCTAAACTGACATTTGCCAATATAGCTATTGCTAGTACGGTAGAGCCTCGAAAACTTGGCCTAATGTGGACCGAAGGGTGGCCGAGTTTGTGAAAATGCCAGGTTATTGGGAATGGGGTTAAAAAAAATAAGTATGAGTGTTTCCTCAGAAAATACTGTACTGTACTTGTATGTATTGTTTACTTGAGAATACAACAGAGAATAAACTGCCCAAATACTCTTAAACAAAGGAAAAGTACATCTTTTATGAAGGCATAGAGCCTTTACTACATGAAAATGAAAATTAATGAATACACTGGGTACAGTAATTTACCTGATAAGACAGACCTCAGAAAAATACTTTATGAGGCATAAAGCTGTCTTTATCATGAAAATTAATTAACTAAAGATTTTTTTGCCCTGCCAGGGTGTGGCTGAGTTATCCGGAGTGCCGGGTTATCGAGTGCCGAGTTTTCGAGGCTCTACTGTATCTGATTCAGTATGATGATTCTTCCTTAAAAAAGTATGTTTTGCTCTAGAACAATTTGTGCATATATATTATATCAAAACTACAAAATTCTATGTTTGCAGAATATGTGAATTAACTTATTATTTAAAGTCCAAAATTTATTCTTTGATCTCCAAAACTTTGTTGCATGTTCATTAACTTGCTTACAAAGCAGTTGAGAAAAATTGTACATTTGTTCTAACATTTTTAATTTGTACAACTATTAAAAACAAGGTTTTTAACAAATATAAGACGTGGGTGCCTATTGCCAACTGCTTCCAGTGATCAGCAGTGTAACCCAGAATCCGTATATAATTAGTCCATAGGAGCAGGTTTAGGCAAGCCATCTTCACAGGAAGCATCTTAATATGATCCCATTCTTAATGACATAATAGCAGGTTGCCTCACTCATTATGATGGGAAAAATTATTGCACAACACCCATTCTGATAGTCAACCATATAGTGAGGAATTGTCAGATCTTCAGAAGATACTGAGGGCTCTGTATTTCAGGAGCATGTTTTCTATAAAATGCCTATTATTGAGCTTGCTTATCCTTTCACAGTTGTCACATTTGTAAGGCTCTCAATGAAGGAAAACACAGTTGTTGACCACAATAAACAATCATGCAACTCACTAGTTAACTATAATACACAGCCCGTGATTAAAGTATTTTTTTCAAAATATAAACATAGGTCCAATGAAAAATGTTTTTTTTCATAACAAGTATAATAGAACAAATTTTATTTTCATTTATAAATTTTGCTTTTTGTGTTACTGCACATCGTAATAAAAAATATCAAAGTCCAAAACAGCATTAAATGATCAACTACTGGTGCCATTACCCTACTATGCTGATATTATTTATTAGCTATTTGAAATGGATGATATTTGAGTGAAATTGAGACTATCTAAACATCTTTAATAAAGATAAAATACTATCTTTGTGACTCAAGCATATTCAAACTTTTCAGCCTATCAGGGGTAGAAGTTATTTAAAAAGGCTTATAATACCAAATTCTAATATTAGAGAGTTCATATAATACAAATTGACAGACTAAAAGGCCAGAAAATACTTGGGTTTATTTGGGTATATTTGGGTATATTTGGGTTTATTGGAGATATTTGACTATCTTCCTAAAGTGGAAAAAAACTTTAGTTGTTTCAAGAAGTTTTAATATCCTTTATATAAACAATGTTTATATATTTTTTTTTGCATTTTACTTTATCTATTTTATAAAGTTTCTATATATAAAAAAAAAAGAAAAAAATTATAAAAATCTATAAATCAAATTCTAATACAGTAGAGTCCCGTACAATGCGGGGGATTTGTTACGCATTATAGGAAATTGTGTTATAGAACCTGTATTATCACAAAATTTATAAAAGTTTAAACCTTGGCCTATAAGTTGAAGAAGAAAAAAACATATATCTCTGATCAACAAAATTTGAGGGTGTTGCTTGCTTTATTTGCTTGTTGTATGGACTATACTGTATATCTAAATTTTATATTTAAATTTCAATAATATGTTGGACAACTAATAACTACTACCATAAATTTACTCAAAATTCATGATGTTTTCAAACTAAAAACAGAACTGCTTTATTTGAGAACTTACACATCATCGTACTGTATATTCAAGACAAAATGCTTTCAGAGCTGCACTCCATACTCAGGGTTCATCATTCTCTAAATAGTTTTTAGAGTTCAGTTATTACTGGTTCTAGTATAAAGCAGTTCTGCTTTTGGTTTGAATATTTAGAAGTCTGAATAGAATAATTTCATAAATTTTTTCATTAAAGTAATTTTGTACAAGATTTTACTGAGTGAGTGCCAAATTTGTTTTAAATTATCAAGAAACTTATCACAATATTCCAACTTCTTTAAAATTATCAGTAAAACACTATTAAAACACAGAACAAAATTTAAAAATTTGTTAATAGAACAATCTTTCTAAAAACATTAGAGTTTCAATCTAAAGTTTCAAACTGTATTTTTAAAAAACAGTATTTAATAATTTAAAAATCATAAAATCAAATCTGAAGACAGAAATACTATGATTTCTTACTTAGAATATACACTATACTCACATATTCTCAATTCTTACATAATGTTTTTACTTCAAATTTTTAACTGTACCAGTCGACCTCCCTATAACACTGTTGATTTTTCTGTTTTATATGAATCCATGTTGTACGAGTCACTTGAATTTTACAAATACGTAAGCCGTTCACAGCCCGGTACACATATCTGTAAAATCTAAGTGACTCGTACAACATGGAATTCATATAAAACGGAAAAATCAACAGTGTTATAGGGGGGTCGACTTGTACTACATTAAAGCATTTTCCCAAAGAGTATGTATTTAATATATGCTCAAATTCTCCACATCATTTTTAATTATTATCTCTTAGTAAAAATATATAAAAAAGTTCTCTCTCTATCATCTTTACATTTTCATTGTTTTTTTTTTTTTTTGATCTCATGAGATAGATGCAAAACATAAAACAGCTGCCTTTAAACTGTTAATCAACAGGGTTATTACAGCCTGTTCAGGCAAATAGAATTTAAACGATAAATTACCTGTAACACAGCTCAAGCAATAAAATATGGAATTAATTCTAGTGTAAATCTAAGATTTATGATAAATAATAAGAAAAATCAAAAGATTAATATATTTAAATAAGGAATTAGTGAGTCTCAATCTATATTAACAGAAAATTAATAATTTCCTGATCATTGTATTAGTAATATCTCTTATTACTAATAATTGTAATAATTAAATTATTTCAATTAGTTAATGTTACAACAAGAGAGATATTGATGTCATTTGGAAGGTAAAATATAATATTCAAATATCTCAAGGAATAAAAACTAAAATGTTTCAAATATATTCAATAATTAATGCATAGATAGCACAAAAATTCAAAGATTAAAAGAATAAAAATATTATTAAAGATCTTACATTCATTTAACATAAAATTAATATGAAAACCTTAAGTTTTTGTTGTATTTACTAAAATTAATACACCCAGTTTTTGAAGTTTTTTTTTATTCATTTAACTATAAGTAACAACATTCCATGCAACACTGAAATTAAATTCAATTCAAAATAAAATTAAGTTTTCTTCACTTTTTAAAAATACACATAAAAACGGATATACACACAGATAAATAAAAATAAATTGTATCTACTGCCCCACTACTACATATTTTCATCGTTATTTAACTTTTTAAAGTATTTTAGTGATTTTCCTCTTTAATGTTTATTTCCTCAAAAAATAAACATTAAATGAAAAATTACTAAAGTACTTTGAAAAAGTAAAGAAAATTTAAATGTTGAAATAGATATGCAGAGAAGTGTGAAATGGTTAGAGAAAATGTAGTCTGATTAGGATAAAATAAGCATTGAAAAAAAGCAAAACCAAGATGATGTTCATGCTCTAAGTAAAAAGCTTATACTTCCTTTGTTTTACATATCTTTAAATTGTAAAACTTCTCATCTCTATCATGACATTTCAAACTTATAATCAAAATTATAATTATATTGTTTCCAAAATAAAAATGATTTGATCAACAATCACAAAATATAGGAAGATCTGAAGACTTATTACACCCTGATTATTGCCATTTCAAAAAAATTTGCAAAAAAATATTATATAATTCTTAATTTTTTATTTTATTTTGTTGTACTTTATTTGTTGTTTTTTTTATGTATTTTTGTGTGTTTTAATTGGGGTATTAATGTTAATTAGAGGAAGGAAATCTATTGTCACAAGACTTTTCCTAGTGTAATTGAAAATAAATAAATAAATAAAATATATATTTTCAATAACATTTTTTAAAAAGTTTTAATATTTATACAAAAGTAACTCTAAAGATTAATATAATTTTTATATTAAAATTTAATAGAATTTCCTAACTTTATTGAACAACTCACTTAAGTTTTTCTTAAATAACTATTGCAGCACAATACAAAGATGACAAAATTTAAATGAATTAAACAGAAGTTAACTAAATGTAAACCAAATATCTCTGGACTAAACTTGAGTGCAAACTTGATACCATGCAAACTCGATATTTAAATTAGCTAAGAATGTTCTATTGTTAGAATGAAAACATTTGTATTAAAGTTTTTGCTTCGGTTTCAAGAAATAAGCACTTTTATTGATTCTGGATATCTCTGGATTTTTTAGATTTTAATTCTACAATATTTTAATTTAGTTATTACTGTTATGTACTACTTAAAATACGTAACAAAAGGTGACCAGACATCTCACTTTTGGCAAGACAGTCCCAATTTTTAACAATTTGTCCCACGTCTCGTGGCATTTTAAAAAAGTCCCAAGTTTTGGAAAGATTAAGTTTTTGTCAGTTATGTGTCATAAACTTACATCTTATGTTTAAGATTTGTGAAGATCATTTTATATCACACTTATCAGTACCAAGGTTTGTATGAGCATCAGAAATAAAAAATGATATGCCAACAAAACCCTTTGTGTCTATGGCAAAGACTGACAGAAAATGGTTTTGGGAGCACAGCTGCAGCAATGGAGCAGCACATGTTCAGGCTGTCCAAACAAACGAACATTTTGTTTGCTGCATGTTACATGGCGCAGAGCTCTCGTCTGTTGCAGCCTTAGAGAGCTAGTGACTAGCTCTCTAAGCACATTGGTTTGTATCATTCTATTGCTAGTGGCGGGATTGGGGTTCATTTTGGTTACGACAGTATTATATAATAAAAAAAAATTACAATAATAAAGTGACACTAAAGGCAAATTCAGAGGAAAAGTAATACAAGTTAGCATTATTATTATTTAGAAAGAAATACAGAAGGATTGAAATACAGTAGAGCATCAATTATCCAAAACAATTCAAGACTGGGTTGTTTGGATAACTGATTTTTTGGATAACCAATCATTTACAAAAAAATATATTAAACACAAAACTGTACTGTACATATTTTGTATCACACATCTTATAAATACATATCTTACGTAAAGTATTACATTAAAGTAGACCTACAGTTTAGGTTGGCAAGGAGGGGGCAAATGCTGCAGTGCCAAAGCACTAACAGAAATTTGAATTTGCTAACTAGAATGCTTTGGGTTGACTGATATTCAGATAATTGATGCTCTACTGTAATTGTTAAAATATAGCCTGTCATAGGTACTTGTCACAGGTAGCAAAAATCTCAACAGAGAACAAATGGTTAGAAATATTTCATTATTTTGAAACAAACTATGTTCCATATAATAATGCATTAAAAATTGTGGAATATACGCTGTCCTTACCAGGAACTAATGCCACGAATGAGTGCATTTTTTCTACTGTAAATAAAGTGTGGACATCTGGTAAATCACAATTAAGTGTTGAGACTTTGAAAGCCATATTATGTGTGAAATATAATTTAACAAATTCTTGCGAAAAATTTCATGACAATTTAAAAACAACAGCAGCAATCTACTAAAAAAATTAATTTGATTGAGAAATATGCTAAAGAATAAATGGTTTTTAAAGATTTATAATACTGTAGTATATATACAGTATTTATTATATTTGTAAATTTTACATATGTTAAAATTTTTAAAAATTTAATACAATACAATTTTTGCATTTTTTGATAAAATTTTGTTGCTCTAGAACAATTTTTTTCAACAAGACAACAACTCCCCCCTGTCAATTTTGTCCCACTTCATCAATGTTAAAATCTGGTCACCTTAAAGTAACACTATCGTTATACAATTCAATCTATGCACAGTTTAAAAATTTACATGTATCTATCATGTTCATTCGTTTTCTAGAATGATCATATAAATCTATTATTTCTTTCTAAATTATTTCAGTAAAGTAAATTCAATGATTAAATTTTATTTATGGAAACATACCATAAAAATGCATTGTCAGAATGAAATAAAAAAGTGTTTTCATATACTTATGAACTTTTCATTATCAGGATAAGAAATAACTAACAAAAAACACATCAACAAAAATTACTGGCTAGAATTCAAACAGACGAGAATTGCCAACTTGACAGTTTCAATAGAATGATTATTAATCTAATTTCAATTTTTAATTTACAATAAAAACAAATTAATGAAAAATTTGATATTACTGTATTTGATATTTTTTCTACACAAAACATAAAATTCATCAAAATTTGTTAAGTGGTTTTAATGTAAATAAGCATTTCAAAATTATTTTAGTTTTTGAGTTATTCAAAATACATTGTAAAAAAAAAAATATACACATTTTTAAAATTCAGAGGTAACTAAAACTAGAATAATTTACATAAGTATAATATATAAACTTTGATTTAAAAAAATGTACAGCTTTTATTTCAATTAATAAAATGGTATATTGTACAAATGTTACAGTACTATTAATACTTTAGTTTTAAAACTTTCGAAAGCTGGTTATATGGTAGTAAATAACAACAACAAAACCTTCAAAATATTTTGAAGGTTTTGTTGGTGTTATTTAATTAACACTTCAGTACTAGTAGACTACTGGCCTATTATTAATTCAACAAGTAGTATTAGTTATATTCAATAACAGTTTGCCTAAGTTATCAAATCTAAATGTATCTCATCATTTTGAGCTTTCTTCATTTAATAATTTGTATTACCATAAATTTTCAAACTTTAAATATAACTCATCAGAAATTTATCAAACTTGTTGTAATAAATTCAGATTTTTAGAAGAGTAAATTTAAAATATTAATTCTTCAAAATTAGCTATTTTAAGCAATTATCATAATAATCTAAATAGAATTTATATTGTTACTATAATATAATTTGTTCCTACTTTAATTTAAAATATTATAATTGGATTTAACTGTCACAATATTAAACATTTTTAGATATTTTACAAATTAATTATCTAGAATTAAATATATTAATATAAGCAAAATGATATCATTTTTACAGATAAATGAAATATCATTTAAATGTTTTTTTTTTTTAAGTTTGTAAAATGATACTATTATACTAAAAACTAAATAACATTCACATTTATTTATGTAGTTTAGTAAAATTATATATATAATTAAAAAATTACTATAAATAATCATCCAAACTATAAAATTCTAAGCAGCAAATGCAGTAAAAAATATTGAATATTTATAAAACTAAGTTGACATAATCACATAGTATTTTTTACAAATACAAGTTTAATATTTAAGAAAATATGATAAAAATCACATAAAATTTCTTAAAATTTAAGATTACTAATTTAATATTTAAAATAATGGAAAAACATAAATCAAATCAGAATAATCCACTAATTTTCTATCAGATTTTAAAAGAATATAAATAAAGTATAATTATAACTAAAATAATTAAAACTTAGCCTAATTACATTCTCTATAGTAATAAAAAATAATATTCTTTAATTAGAAAAATTTCTGTTAATTATCCTATACATTATATATTAAACATTAGTTTCTTATGAAAAATAACTATAAAAAAAAAAAAAATCCGATATTTCGATTTCTTCCTTCAAGGAATAATATATATATATATATATAA
>NW_019385464.1:0-79366 GCF_000671375.1 Centruroides sculpturatus | reverse complement strand
ATATATTAATTGACAATATATTGATAATTGTATTTTAATATAATTTTATTAAAAATAAAATTTCTAAAATATTTAAAAATTTAAGAAAATGCAAGGTATGTTTCTGCTAGAAAACTTTTACTTGAACTTGTTAATTATAAAAAATAATACTCTATATAACTGCATAAAGTTATATGATACATAAAAATATTGTTGATTTGCAGAAATTTCTATTATTTATCTTATTCTGAATTTTTTAAATTATATTATACGGTAATATTAATAAAATTAAATAAGATTCAAAAATTTTGTTTAATCATATTTTAATTACTCCTTTTATTATTTAGTCTCAAAACTTTAATCAGATTTCAATTTATAAATTATTTCCTTGTTTAGGACAGAAATTTTAATATTTAAAATTTGAAAATATTTGGATAGTTTCATCATCATCAATCTATAAAGACAGTTAGAAATAATATGATATGAAAATAACTTTTTTAGGATAATTCACTTATTAATAATTGAGTTATAGCAATTGCCAATATTTTATACATTCATAAATTTAAAAAAAAATCCAATAAACCACAAAATGATTAATCCTGATAAATTCAAATCATTTAATCTGAATAAACAAACCTTTTGTTATCAATCATTCAATAAACAATTTAAAAAGAAAGTTTAATAATAATAATAAAATACCATATTAACAAATAAAATAAAATTATATGATAAATTTTAAAGATTAATTTGTAATTTGATAAACTAAACTGTAAGGATTACAATAAGGAATGTTCAACTGGAAAGTGAGAGGAAAATATTTGTAAACAATTCAATTATTGCAATTAAGACGCTTTAACTGCTATCCCGATCAATTAGTATTTGTTTAAATTTTTTCTCTTTTTATATTGTTAATATATCATATAAAATTATTAACTGTCACACAATTTAAGTATCAAACTGCCTATATTTGAGAATTATTTTTGTTCTTTTATATTAAATATTCATAAAAACTTTTAATATAAATTCACATTCAAAGGCAGGTTTAAGTTGGCTAATTTTATTAACTCTTCTTTTAAGTTTTTCTTTTTAAAATAGTTTTTAAAAGAAAAGTTCCTTATTTAGACAAAGGTTTATGGAGTAAATTACTTTCAAAGAATGAATGCCATGTGCCTAAAACAAAAACTACTTATTCTAAATAGTTGGTAAGATATTAACAGGTTATTCTGGAGAAATCAATAGCAGTACAGAAAATTAATATTTAAAAAAAAAAAAAAATTTCAATTTTTGTAGTCTGCTCGTAAGTGGTGTTCCTGATAAAAGAAAAAGACACAGTCGTGTTAAAAGCGTGGTAAAATGGTAAACAGAGATAATTGAAGTTCACATGGGGAAATTTTGCGTAAGTACGTAAGCGTTAAATTTTGTAAAAGGTGAAAAATTTCTTATATTTAGAGAAGAGAATAAAAAAGTCTTCTCCGTTCACCAAATTTCCGACCTAACCAGACACGACAAATCGAAAAGTTGAGTCGACACGACTAGTCGATCACGGCGGCCGAACCGTGTATAGAAAAAAGGCGAAAAGCGTTATACATAAAACACATCGGTTTACCTCTGACAGGAATGTCTGTGCCGCTTTCTGTGCTCCGACATGTAACAAATATTCATACACGTATAGCGCTAACCTGTAAATATACAAGAAATAAGGGAAATTAAAATCGGTGCCATTCTTTGCCCGCCACCCGCCACCCCTACGCCACCGACTTGGAATGCCCTTAGCTACACAGCCCGGGGCTTAAACAGTCACGAGTCTGGATTGTACGCCTTAATGACAATACATTCGAGTGTTTATTTCTGATTCGGGACATTATTTGAAAGCGTAAAAGAGCGGTACCGACGGGTTTTATACGTTTAAAGTTATAGTACGAAGGGATTGTTTCCATGCCAACCCGTAACGCCATGTTGGTGTGGCACAACTGTTAGAAGAGCGCGCAGTTTCGCTCCAACACTTCCAGTCAAATAAGAGGCCTCGCTGGTGGGTTTTTGTTCGCCGGCGTTAGTCTCTGTGCCTACCGCATCGCCTTGTTTAAGTCCGTTACGCGTTATGATCGTTAGTAAACTCTACTTACTTTTCTCTTGCTTGAGCGTCGGAAGGTACGGTTGAGCTTTTCCCTTTAGCGTACATGCTGTGAAGTTAAACTGTCACGCACCTGTCAAGACATTCAGGACGACACCGACCCTGTTGCCATAGTAACATCAATTGGGATCTGTCAAATGCGGCTATGTGATTGGACTCAACCTCCCGGACGCGGCGGTGCCTCGTACTGTGACGTCACAGAAAACGAACCTTCCTCCTCTGTGACGTCGCTGCGCAGGTTAAATACAATTGGTCGGAGCGTTTTCTTACCAATGGTGGTGATATCGTAATATATCGGTAACGTACGGGATATAGTAGATTTTTAAGCTACTTTTAAGGTCGGAATAGTTATTGATGAACGAATATATAAATGGGTCAGTTGTGTTTTGGTTGTGTTTTTTTTATCGATCGTGTTATGAAATTATGTTTAGTTATCGTGTTAGGGGTGAGTGACAGTGTAAGGAATAGCTGCTAAACTGGAGCTACCAGTAAGGCCGGGTGGGAAAGTATCACAAGGCTAGCTGCGCATAGGGCGAAAAGTTTTGTCCAGCCACTTTGTTTGGGTAATAGTGTTTGTGGAATGCATCAATTTGTCAGCCTTTGTAATTACACTCGTAAAAAGCATCTTTAAATTCATAATTAATCCACTTTCGTTTTTTTTTTACAATCTTTACGCTCAGAGATTTGTAATTCGAATTTAATCAATTCATACTTTCCTTAAAAATCTCGGCATCATAATTACAAATGTGTTTTAATGGATTCAAGGTTATAATGTCTTATCGAAGTTTAACGAAACAGGTGCATCAATCCCGAATGGATCCTCAACTCACAACTAGATCATAACACTTTACCTGTAGGCTATTTATCTTTGAAGAGGAAAAGGAAACTTCAGTTTTTAGTTTATAAGTTTTTTCAAATTCTTTTTACTTTATAACGTCCATTATATTTTGATTTTAATGTTATTTTATGCGTCTTAAAGATTATGATAATCTTTTTTAATGAATTTAATCGATAAATCTATAAATAATTTTTTTTAGTAAAAAAAGGAAAATTGTAACTCTATGACTCAAGAATATTTATAAACCCAAGAGATTGCCTAATGCTTGATTTTCAAAATTATTTTCTTGTTTATTTCTCGGTGAGTATTTTTTTCCTCGGAGAAACAAGTTTATTTTTCTTTTAAGCGATGCTAAACTTAAATTGATTGGTGGAGTTATCACTGCAAACACTTCGCAGAAAGATAAGGTGCAACGTAAGAAGAAAAATAAAATTGATTTTCTAGACTGCCCTTAAGTTTATAGGCCTACAAAGAGAAATATAGTTCACTCCCGAAAATTTCTATAGATTATTCACTCCTAAAAATTACGTGGAAATAAAAGATAACAATTACTTCACGTGTTGCTTTTATCTTCCACTTGATTTCAACATTTAAGAAAAACATATTTATTATAAATTCCTTAAGTTTAATACATTGAATATAAGCTAAAGTCATCTCAAACATTATATTAAAATCGTTAAATAAATCTAAATAATAATTAATCTGAAATAGTGGGCAACTTAGCCATATATTGTACTTTAGTTTGTCAATACCTGTTTAACATGTCACATCATATTTCTTCAGCAGCATTTATTATTTCAGTTTGTCGATAGCATCCTTTTTAATGACAATTGTTGTTGTTTGTTATCGAATTTCTCCCTACGCGACATAATTTATCCTGAAAAGAAAGCAAAAGCGTGCTGTTATGACGTCACGGTTACGATAAAATAGGTCAAGTCCTAAAGCTAAAGCTGAGGTTCTAAATAACAGAAATTTTCCTCGTCTGCATTATTCTTTTTAATTATACGAAAAATTATAAGCTCATTGACTTTTGTAGTAAACGAATTTTAAATTTTCGGTTGAATATATTTTGAAAATCTTTGTAAATTATTACAAAAATTGGCACGTTTCTATATTTATGAAGTTGTTTGTTTATATTGTGTTTTCTTTCCGTGCAATTTGTCCTTAATTTGTATACAAATCAAAACGCTAGTCTGAGGTAATCTTAAAACGGCAATGATAAAAGGGATCCATGCCAGGTAAGCTGCCTACAGTCTTCGGAGAAACGTTATTTTTCAAAGATCATAACTTCCTGTCAACTTATATTAAATATAATAATTATCGTAGGTCTATATTAAATGTCGAGTTAACCAACTTATCTACTTTATGTGTAGTTCATCGTTATACGAATGATCTGTGACATAACCTTATCACGCTAACGAAATTTATAATCTAAGTCATGAAAATAATCACAAATCTCTCAATAAAATTTACAAATTTCAATAAATAAAACTTCATCTTAAGCTTTATTTTTTATGTTAATTGTTACAAAGATTACTGAAACAGAAATTGTCACATTTTAATACTGTATCATTTCTTTAGATTAAAAATTATTATTTATAATTTATTCATATTTAATTAATTTACTATTCTGTCTGAAAAAGTACTGTATAATTTATTTCAATATATCCGTATTATTGGTCAATTTGAAACAATTCTAATTCGAACTTTAAATTTTGCTATAAACAATAAACTATAGTTTAACCATTTAGTAGTTCAGCACTTTGAATTTCAAAAATTGTATTATTTCTATTTACATGTAGATTTTGTTAACTTCTAAATCAATATATTCATCGTTTCCATGGGCTTGCTTAAAATTTGTGAAATTTTAAACAGAAAAAAAAAGCAGAAAACACACTATTATTCTCCATTTAAGACAGCAACCCGAACGTCTCTGTCCCGCAAGTTAAAGGCCTTTCAGTCCACGTATTTATTATTATATGGAATGTAGAGCGCAGAAAAATTTGTAGTCTGTCTCACTGCAAACCCGTCTTCCCAGTTGCTTCATCAATAAACAGAACAGAAAAATATTCTAAACACTTACTTGGATTGAAAATTATAGAAAATATAAATATTCTACATAAGAATATATTTAAATTTATAAATTTTAATTATAATTAATGCAAATAACTATCTCACTGAGTTTAGAGGACCTACAGGATGTCCCAAATATCCGTCAGACGATCCGCCCCTGCCCTTAACTACGAGAAGCATCATTCGAAGTCGCAACTATGGAAATGAGTTAGGATGGATGGAATCTAATATCTCGGCCAACTCAGACTGAATTTATAATTTCTATAGATTAAATCAATTGTTCCGTGTAGCGATACTTGACTTGTAATGTCAATAAACTATTAAAACCGTGGACTTGAGACCGACGCTATACCTTTTAACTGGTTCATTCTCGTTTCTATTAAAATAGAGGATAACATCGTAACTCATCTATTAATATTCATAGAATTGTTGAAGAATTGTTCAAAGTCCTTTAATTGAAACTTTGTCGGATTCGATACTGATTTAAATTGAATTTTTATAGGAGAAATTTGTGGAAATAAAACCTAATGGTTCCATAATCAATTTTAATTTTATTACACTTCAAATAAACGAGGACAAATTTTTGTAGAGTATTGCTACTAGTCTAGCTGAGAATTAAATAAAGTCATTCTATACAAAACTTCAAGAAATTAACAATGATTTAAATTGTCCTAATCGTTTCGAAATACTACGTTAAAGCACGTGTAAACTTATGTTAAAATTTTTCATTTAACATAAGATTAGCTTATTACTTTGTCGATGTGATGAGTCGCAATTTATTTTACATTTTTTAAATAAAAATGTTTATTGAATTGCATAATATATATATTAAATGTGTAATAATTAAAAAAAACGAGTATCTGTCTAATCAATACAACTCCATTGATTAAATATACTTTTTAGTACGATATAATCATAGAAGCTATTTTTAGAGATAAAATCTCATCACAATACGGTCGGAAAAAAGATGAATGAACAAATAAAAATGAAGATAATTTATTGTTTAAAACTTCTTAATTATTTTATAATAATAAATTTAGAATTCGTCCAGAAAAGTTATAGACAAGAAAAGCAGGTTAGGCCTATGTTAATGCTTAGAAAGATTTTTTTTAAAGGAGCAAAAATATTATTATTATAATACATTTCTACATAATAAAAATTGTTGCTATTAAAAGTAAACAACATTCTATTCAGCACTAATACATATATATATATATTTTTTATTATTGTAACAAAGATTTTACTTTTCTTCTAGAAAATCCTATTCTTATTTTAAAAGTGAATGAAAATATGCCTAATGACACTTTCAGATTTAGCATAATGTTTTCCATCGTAAACTAATGAAAAATATATTGATTCGTTTCTCATAAACATCATTCCTAAGCAAATGTTGCATTTTGGTCAACAGTCCTCAATAAACAAAAGTTTTTGGCTGATCCACTGTCATTCGATCTGTCGCTTTTTCTGAATTACCTAACAGAATTAAAATTATAAAGCAATTCATTATCACCGTGATGACTGACATTAAATTAAAACTTCAATTAGCGCATTGCTTATTATTTACAGTTAACTTATAATTAAAAATCCATACACAACATTTTTTACAGTTATTTTAATGAATTTAAAGGAAAATAATCAATTAAATTCCTTTTTAATTTTATTCTACTCTTGGGGTGTTCTTTTGATATTTTTGTTTTGATTTTGATTGTCAGGTGGTTAATAAATTCCGCCAGAAACTAAATTAAATCAGTCATTAATTCTATGAAATAAGAACAAAATGTCGCATAAATATATAATGATCTGTCTACCATAATTATTCACTTTTTTCTCTGTTGCTTTATTGTTTAGGATAATTAATTATTACTTTTTTTAATTTATAAACATTAACTTTTGCGATTCTTCTTGCGAAATTTATTTTAGCCAACTATTAATGTAGCACTTTATACTCGTATATTTAATTCGTTGCATGCTGTTATGAGTTAACTACATTTATCTCTTCATACGCAAAACATTTAAACTGAGATTAATTTTTCAATATTTTGAACTTTTTTTTAACTGTTTAAAATATACTTTTGTTAAACTTATAGTTCAGAAAAGTATATATTATTATGATATGATCTAAGAATTAAAAAACTATATAACTTAAATGCTAATTTATATTCCTTATAAGTTCATATAAATAGCCTATATTAACATAAGTTAACTGAATTTATAGTGCTACATTTATTACCTTACTAAATTGCACATTTTACTTTTTTTAATTATTTATATTATTTGTGGTATTAAATTTTTCAACATTTACATATCTTATTAAACATTTTAAAATAAAATTTAAATGCAAAATCATCAAAAATAAAAATTGTTGATTGAAGATGAGCTAGTAGTTAATACACTGATAAGATAATTGACTTGGTTAAGATTAACCGAGATTATTGCTGTAAAGATTAATGGTCGATCATTATCCACTAGACAGTCATTATATAGTATTTCAGTGATCGTTTCCTGACCCTTACCTAATAACATCAATCCGGGTGCGGCAATGATGTGATACTGTAGCGCCTCAATATGCCATTAAAGGACTTCGAATCCCGTTTCCGATCCCTCCACATGTTCCATTACCTGAAAGGTTTTGTGTATCTAAAGTGGCTGTGGAGTGTATAAAGATTGCCCACTATAATAGGCCTAATACATAAGGATTTTATCCTCATATATTAGACCTATTACATGTATAGTCTTTAAATAACAGTTAAAGATTTAAATACATCTTTTTCTAAACTAACATTTATATTGACTTTAATTTCTTTGAGGGTGCTTTGAATTTCCTTTCAATGTTCAAAGATCTCTTTACTGAAGTTATACTTTAAAAATAATATAAAACTATATCATTGAGATTCACGGAATTTATCTAAGAATAAAAATGAACAGTTTCATCATCTCTAATAGTCATTAAACTATCGCTCTGATCTATAATATACTATCACTCAGTGAAAAGAATGAGATTTTTTTTTTATAAGCTAGTGAATATTGTGTGAAATGTAGATTAAAGATTGTAAATTGCAAGTAGATTTACAACATTGTATGTCGTTAATTTGTACTGATCAAAAATGTTGTAAATCAGCATTTAGTGATTAGTACGGACTACTTACCTGTGACGGGATTACGTCGAAGAATCCGACTTGTTCCCGAAGCTATAATAAAATGAACAGGAGAGTATCAATTATAAACTTATCTTGGAAATAAACGTATTTAAAAAAGTCAAAATAATTTAAATATAATAACAATAATTTAAATAATTGTAAACAACAAGTAACTTCTGTAAAATAAAGAAAGTAAGAATGAAATATAACTTATAATTTTTATTGTCCGACGTCTTCGTTTTCGATACATTATTTTGCATAAAGATTTCTTTTAAAATCTAATCTGAACTGATAAAATCAATAAATATATTTTAGTAAATTTGCGTAAAGAAGCTGTATTTAATCAAAATGGTCTGCGCTGTTATATACACCAATAATGGCAATTAATTTGCAAATAATTAATGCTTTGTAAATTTAATTATAGTAATACAATAAATTATAGAATAGAATATAAATTATAAAAAAATTATATGAAATTATAGGGTTAAAAAATAGAGAATATATAGAAAACGCGATATCAACTGTTTAAAATAGTTTACCCATATATTTTCGTATTTATAACCTTCGTTAAAAGTAAAATATATGAAATTAAATATCAGAAATAATATTCAATTTTATTACCAAAAAAAGTAAAAGTATATATTTTAAAGATAATAATAAAAGGATATAAACTTGTTCGTATTAGTTTCAAGAGAATCTAAAATTCTAAGTCCGTTTAGTTTTAATTTATCGTGTCAGTTCCTAGTCTGGTTTTTAAAAGTAATTTACTTTACAACAACGGCGTTGGAAGAAAATTAACTGCCTCATTTTCAAAGAAATGGTGCACTGTTTTCACGTTTGTTGGTCGCTAGAAGATTCTTAAAGCGACAGCCAAGAGCTTTCACACGAATTTAAAAACTAAAAAAAAATAAAATTTCAGGAAAATGATCTTAAAGAAAATTAGTTAGACGGTCAAACAAGATATAAACTATATATATATATTTATAAAATGTAATTAGATAAACAATAATATAAAGGTTAACTTTAGAAAAATATATTGAATTCAAAATATATATGTACAGCTTGCAATAATTAATAATGCTAATTTATTAAACTGTAGAAATTTGAAATAAAATGAACGAGGAATTTATCACTTTGTAAACAATGAAAAGACGAAAAATTTCTTATTAATAAATGATCTTTCATCCATTTTGGATGTGTTTTTTTTAAACATGCTAAGTTCATTAACCTGACGAAAAGATGTAAAATTGATGGAAATAATGAACCGTTTTAGAAAAGTGTAAGGATTTATCTGCTTGAAAGAAATGATGTGTAATCTGATGTGAATGTGGTTTATCAAGTTGCTCTTTTCTCTTTGTTGTTCATTTTTGAAGATGATGTAATTGCTAATCTTGTAGATATTAACTAGTTAATGATTTGTTTTTAGAAATACATTTTTAGCTCTTTGTTCCATAAACATTATCATTATTATTTGTTGCTTCGTTAAAATTTTAGTTGCACCAATGTATGTTATTAGTGAATTGAAAACATAAATTTTAGTACTTATGCCTATAATATTCTCAAAGATTTAAGAAATATTTAATTTTTTATAATTAACTGCCATTGCCTGAATGATATCGTAATCCTAAATTAATTTGTTTGAAGAGACTTCAAAGGAGGAAAAAAATATATAAAAAATTTATATATTTTTTTTTGTATGTAACATTATAATGAAAAACTTAATGAAGCCTGATAAGTAGTGTAATTAAGCTGTAACCTATAATGATCGGATTGAAAGCTAACTAATCCGATATTAATTTTCTTGAAGAGAAAAGATATACAAATCCTTAACGAATAAAATTATATGGACTAAATTGATTAACGTAAAAATTGCTACTAAATTAATTTTAAAATTCGAATATAGATCAGCAGGCATTGTTTTTATTAATAGCAAAAGTATACGTTATTGTTTTAATCTTTCAATAATCTATATGAATATTAGCAACTTCCCCTTAAAGCGAAAGATGTTATAAATTTATCTATCTGCTATTAAACTGGTAATGGGCACAATAAGATTCTGAAAACCGTTTTCTATGAATATAGTGAAATTTTGTAAATATTTTTTATTTTTATTACATTATTAAGCAATAATAAACATTTTTTAAAATAAATTTATTAATAGTTTATATAACGAAATACCGTTAATGTTAAGTTTTCGCTACATTACAATCAAAATTTATAAAGAATAAAAGAAAATAATGTCCTTTGCTCAAATAGCAGCATAACCGGGAATTAAGTTTGACTAGGAAGGGACTAACAAATAAATTTAAATTGCAATTGTCGTATATATTTGTTTTATTTTATTAACACAAACGTTTTTAGAATAAAAAAAAAAAAAACCCAACAAAAATTGTATCAATTTTATATTTAAATTAAAGTTGAAAAAAAAGAAAATTCAATTTTAATTTTTTATTAAAATTATCCTTTGTGTGCCAATGTATTCAAATATTACCAAAAAATGAATAAGGCTAGATTGAACCTAAAAACAAGAACAAGAACAAGCTGATAATTTAAAGCTTTCAATTAAATTGATTATAACATCTCATTATATAGGCCTATATAAATATTAATATAAATATAGACTTATTTTAAACAGTCTGTTAATTCGAAATGCGTTATACAACAAAGATCTTTCGTTTTATTCTTTATACATACAAAAATAATGGAGTTCTCCAAGTTAAGAATTTTCTATTGAATTGAAAGAGAAATTTAACTAGGCCTATTTGTTTTATTTCAATGTTTCATTAAAAGATGAACGTTTTCTTCATTTATTAGGGAGCAGTTAGAAAAATCTTAATACGTTCATTAGTTAAAAATTTTCTTCAAACATTAATTTTATTTAAATTTTTTCTATTATCGTTTAAAATTAATTGGCGTTAAATATTTAGGTAATTATACTTATTAAAATTATCAATACTTTATTTATATATTTCTGTTGCTTTTAATATTTTATTCAGAGATAGAATTAATTTTCCCATATTGATTTCTCTTCAATAGTAAAATATAATTTCAATGTTAAGATGCATTATTAAATTGCATGAAGTTTGTGAGCATAAATAAATAAATAACACGTTGAAATACTTTTAAAGTATTATAAATTAATTATATTGTTTCAATGAATTTAATAATCATATTAAATTTACAAAAATGAAATTTATTAAAAAATAATTAAACTTTTAAATCGAGAACTAAGTTAAATATTACTTAATAACAAACTATCAATATTTATTTCAAAATACAAGTTCAAAAACTTACTAATTGAAAAAATTAATAATTTAATCTTTAAAGATTACGAACTTTATAAATTTTTATGAAGTCGAGAAAGGCAATCTTGGAAGATTTGAAAGTTTAAAATCTTTAAAAAATATGTTTACTTAAATGTTAGGGAAAATTTATTAATTCTTAAAGATTAAAAATGTTTTAAATATCTGCATTCTTCGATTTTAAAACATTTTGTTATTTAATGAAAGATCTTAGAAATTTAAATAAATATGATATGAAAATTGGGATAAACATTAATTTATGAGAAAGCGTATGCATTTATAAATTAAAAAATAATTTTATAATTATAATTTCAAGTAAATCTATTGATAATAAATAATAATATTTCTGTAACCTAAGTACAATTTATGAATAACGAAGATCTTATAAAGATCTTTACTTATTAATGAATTTAGAATTCACTTAATTTTTCTTCTAAATGTATAGAAAATATAAATATCCATATTATAATTATAATAGTACGGAAACAAATTTAAAATAAGGATAGTTTATTCTAATTGATTATTGTTTTCGTTTAAAGATATCGTCTAGTGTAAAATGATAGGTAAAGGTCAGAGTTCAAGAAAGACGAGTGAATCGAATATTACACTTTCAGATCGACTTTCGGATTGTGGGTAGAAATAAAAATGTGGGATTTTAACATTTTAGGATTCAACAAGTTTCATTTCCTTGTAAGCCGTTTCTTTTTTTTTTTTTTCAGATAAACTAGGCTTCTAAGTTGATGTCTTTTAAAGTGTATTTAAATAAAACTTCGATTTTTATAATATAAATCCTTAATTATTTGTTTTTATCAATTGAAAACGCATTAAATTTTTACTCTAATTTGTGCTGGAACGTTTTTAATCGGAAGATAATATTCATCTCTGATTGTCTAAAAAATGAAAAGTATTTGACTTGCGGTAGTTATGGTTTAAAAAAATGATTATTCTTGTTTATAGTTTAAATGTTTAGATATGATTTTATTAGTCGGACGGCTAACAAGAAAAAAAAACTGAATTTTTATAACAAAAAAGCACATGTCATTGCTTAACAGAACAAACAAGGTTACTTATAAACAAGCAACGATTTCTGTTTCGGAATAAAGACAAACCATCTGGAGCAAAGGGGAGAAAAGTTATTGTTTCTAAACCGTCTGGCGAAAAAGCTAATATCAAGACAAAAACGCACGTGTAAAAATAACTGTAGGTAATAGGAAATAAGGGAGAAGTTGGCAAAACTAGAAGAATTCTTGAATCGATAATGCTAACGGTGTTTCACTTGACTTCGATGGAAATACTGATGGAAGTAAGACTCGGTCTCTTTCTTTCTTGTTCACTTGAACGTTCGAACATATACAGTAGATGCCGATTATTAAAATTAAAATAATCTGTTTATTCTTATTTGCCATTATTATTTTTGTATCGATTCATAAGACAATTAATTGAATAAATTTATGCATCAAGAAAATTTTTAAAAATTCAATTAAATCTCGTATTTCAGAAACATTTATAATTTTTAGTCTGCATTACAAGTCATTATAATGCATGTATTTATTCGATATTTTCTTATTATTTTTTATTTATATCTATGTATAACCATTATTTTCACCTGAAAAACATATTATATTTCAGTTCATATTCTAAATAACATATTTTATTTCAGATTATATATGCGAGCTCATCTACATAACGTTCCACCAGAAAAATTTATATTCTCTCCTTTTCATTTTATTCATATTTTTGAATTTTATACTTCTTAAATTTTTTCTTTAGTTTTCGAATACGCATTCTAAGTTTAAAAAAAAAAAAGCAACGTGCTTACCTAATGAACAAGCCTACAGACTCATTTATTATATCATATATTAAATATTAAATATAAAATCCATGCAAATTTGAAACGTAAAGTGACAAAATATATACAAAATTAACCTTATGCAAGTAATAGGTCTCTATATAAATATTTACAATTTCATTCTCCTATCTATTATTGTAGTACAAATATTCGCTTAAGTTATGAAGAATTTCAACTGGTAAATAACAAAAAGAATTAACTTTTCTGTTGAATATTTGAATATATTTTCATAAATGACACTCGTCGTATGGTTAATGAATATATTCCAATCTTCGACCAGATATTTTAATAATTGTTGAGACTTTTAATTGGATTATTTGAATAATTGAAAAAGCAAACAACTGTTTTGTCATTATTATTTCACACAAAAACTTTTTTAGCTAATATTTTTGTTGGGATTTTTCATCTTTTACTAATATTTTACAGAAATTTGGTATTTATCTGTAGTTCTCTTATTCTAGATAAGATTGAAAACATTTGAATAATTATGGCTCAATTAATTTTATTAATAGACAAAGCTTTTATATATTTAATTTTTTTAAATATAATTTTGAATCAGTCGATATAATAAATATTAAAATTTTTCAAAAAAATATTAGTAAATTATAAGTTAATTATTAAATATTATAATAAATATTAATTTTACTGGATTATTCTTACTTAATTACATCAAAGTTTGATTCATAATTCTACGTAAAGTTCAAAAGCGTTTAAAGCTATTAGGCTATTTAGACTTGTGTACAATTTAATTTGTGAGTAAATTTCAATTGAAAGAGCAAACTATACAACATTAAAATTTTAAAAAATGTATATATTTAAAAGAGAAAATTAAAATTCAATCTGAAAATTAATATAAATCGCACACTTTGAAATTTATTACTTATGATTATTAAAATTAAATAAAACAAGTAAGTTCATACATGCTGCATGTAGTTCAAAATAGGTCTTTCTTAATCTTCTATACCATAAATTTGATTTGATTGGTTGAGACGAAAATTCTAAAAATATCCTAAGCTAATGGATCAATTTGTAAACAAAAAATATCATCGTATTCTATTATATATAAGTTTACGTAAACGAATATTGAGAAATTATAAGAATATAATAAGAAATTTTTCATAAAAATTCTTAGAAGATAAACTCATTAACATCTTTAAGATTAAACAAAATACAAAAAGAAATTCAAGTAAATAAAAATTAAATAAAAAATTAAAATAGACAAATTATATGTCATTTGTTTTGTTAGCTAAAAAATTGATTATATTTACTTTTTTTAAATTTTATTTAATATCTGAAACAAGAGAAGCATGAAAATAGCCACTGGAAGTTTGTATTGATTTTATTATGAGTTCTAATCATCCGATGTAAACGAATTTGAAAATGCCAGTACAGACTGGTTCCACTAAATCCTTACGTATCCCTTGACATAATTTCTTTTGAAATCGTGAAGACGCTTGAGTAAAAAACTATCCATTATCAAACATATGCGCTATTCTTAATTTTGATGGAAACAGAGATGATGACGGATACATAAAGCTCAAGTGGGAACCGGTTGTACCCTTCATATAAAATTTCATCAAAATCTATGACAGTTCGATGTTGTTTGTCAGTTGAACAGACGGATTGACAGATGCTAATAGATGCTTTTAACATTAATATTGAAGCTCATTTAAAAAAAAAAAAAAAAAAAAAACTTTAAAAGATGGATGTGCCCGCATTAAATGAACTAATATTTAATAAAAATATCATTGAGAATCCGAGCTTAAATTCTTCAATAGTTTAATTATAACTTTTTATACCTAGCTTATTCTATTTAAGTAAAGTCTTTTACTTTATTACAAATTTAAATATAATAAAAAAAATTTTACACGATAACAAGATTAAAAACCAAATTTAAGTTATTTTTATGAAAAACATATAATCTTGTTAAAATAAATTTTATTTCTAAGTGTTACGTAATTAAAATATATGCGGAAAACTAAAATAATTTTGATTCAAATTTAAATTAAATAAAAATTTAAAAATTTTTTTTAATAATAAAATTTACAAATATGATGCAACTAGTACAATTTTAAACTGTTTAATTTATCAAAGTTTTGAAAATTATTTAAAATATTTAGTTTTAGCTTTTCGGCGGATTTTTACACTTAGTTTATCCCCGTACGTTATTCATGCTGTTCTCGTTAACTTTTTACCATTTAGCAGAAAAATAACTTTTGCTTTTCTAATTACTAAAATATGCAGTTTACATAATATCGTTAAAAAATGTATAAATCCGATTTAAAAGTTATAAGTAGGTGTATAATAATATTATGACATACTGCTTCAAATCATTGATCTAGAACAAATGAATTATTGTCAGACATAAGCTTGATGTAACACTCTTTCTAAGAAGAAAAAATATAAAGATTAATCATTTCAAATGTCTTTTCAAAATCAAAAACTCGAAAATTCGATACAAGAAGAATTTATCTTAGTTTTCTTTGTTAAATGACGGCTATAAGAAGAAATAATTTAAATCTAACTCTTTAATTAACAATAACAATGTTTTTATGAAATCATTTAAAATAATCACTATTTATCAAAATGCAATATTTTTACATTTTGATGAATATAAAAACGGTACTAAACCGTTTCTTATTATTCCTTACTCGTTCAATGTTGATCGTAAACAGTTTAGTAGAATCGTAAAAGTTCTATGACACATGATTCTCTAGTCATTCTCTACATGGCTGAGCTTTGTTGATGTATTAAAAAAACTGTTTTTTAAGAATCTATTTTAATCTTAGATTATTTCTCATCTAAGCTCAGGGCTTCTGTTTTGGGTTTTTCCTGTCATTTAATATAAAGTGATCTAATTTAAGCTTCTTTAGTCTTTAGTGTTACTTCTGATTTTAATATTTGATCTGCAGTCTTATATAAAGGCTGTTGCTTCAACCAACACCCTGTACAGATTTCCCTGAGGCACATTCTACATAGTTATTCTCCGCTACTCTATTATGGGTGTGTTAGTGCACCACCTTATCGAAATCTCTTGGAATAGAATCTATTACATTAAATTACATAGATAGTAGGATGCACATCAATAGAAAATATCAAAAATTTTACTTCAGAGTTATCCATATGCTACCTACTATCTACTCAACTTTGATATATTTATTAATCCTATTAAAATATTATTTTTAAGAAAACTTTATTAATTTTACATAACCGGTAATGTGGAAAATTTTCGTTTCGAAAGGCAAGGACCTCAAAACTCATTATTAAGGTCACTTAGTATCAGATATGAAGGGAACAATTACTTTTGATACTGAGATGCGTGCGCATGCAGGTCATGGTATCTTTGTGAATTTATTTCACTTTCATAATTGTACTTTTGCTTCTAAAGAGAATATTTCAATCTACAAACAATCTTAAATAAAAAACTGATTTTCTCAAATATGATACACTACTTTTGACTGAACTGTAGAAAAATCTAATTAACAAAGCATATTTCTTTTGCTCTCCAGTAAATTATTTATTCTTTAAGTAATAAAACCATAAATAAAAGCTCAAATTTCTAAATTTTGATATTACGGATTTCAGTTCGTTGTCCCAAATTCAACATTTCAGATTACTTTTGTTTTCTTAATGGAAATATATCTATATACATCTGAAAGATTAATACTCTATTGAACTAATAGACGTTTAATTAAATTAAATATTTTAAAATAATTTTATAATTTCTTAGTGAACAAGTTTATTTTAATAGTTAACATATTTAAATAATGTAATTAAACCTACAAATAATATTAACTTTTAAAGTAATTTTTCTCGTCCCAGAAAATTAAAATTTAATATAAGGTAAATGAAATATCTCTTAATACTTATTCATTTGTAAAATATTAAATATTAATTACTGTATATTATTTACATTTTCGGTAAAGTTGTTTTATATATAAGTAAATAACAGATTTAAATTAAAAGTAAAATATCTTAATGTATTGTTATTTGTTATATATGTGTAGCATATTCTTAATAATTAAAGTTGTTATTTAATTTTTCTACTGCTTATGTATGACCTATTTTGATATATAAATAATTATTTTAAATTTTAGTTAAATTATGTTAAAGTTGACTTTACTAGGCTAATTGTAATCTTGTCTGATTATCTTTCAAAACATATTCTAAGAATTTAAAGTTTATTAATACATTAATTGCAATAATTTCATTAATTATTTATTGCATTGATAATATTTTTTTAGTTTAATTCTAATATTAAAGTATTATATAATTTTTTACTTGATGTAGAATGTTTCATAAATAATTCTGTATGGTTTCTGAATATAAGACTATTCTCTAATTTTATAATAGTTATGTTTATACAATAACTTCCATTTGTAATATTAAAGGTTATTTTATAAATAAAATATTTGTATTATATAATATTAAAATCTCCATATCTTTTAGTTTTTATGCATATTGAATTAGTTTATTATGATGATACATTTCTGTTTTTGTAGCATTTCAGTGAAAAAATTTTACTTTTTGGATGTGTCTTATTAAAAGCTGCTCATTTAGGACTTTCATTATAGTCCTATACACCCTAACGTATTTAAAATTAAGAAAGAAAATTTTATCCCTATAAAATTGAAGTAAAAAATTGATTTTTAGATGTTTTGAATTTGGCATCAAAATTAATCAACTTACAATTTGGGAATGAGCTATAGTCTAACTTACAATTATACATTCTCATACGTTCCTTAGAAATACATAATAATAGAATTAACGTGAATCGTGACATTAGTGAAGATTCTGTAGTCTGTATTTTTATTTTCGTTAACTTCGTAAGAATGAGAGACCTTGATATAATGCACAAAACATATTCAGTTATAAAATCAATATAGCATCTAGATATACAATGTCTATAGCTTTACTAGAGGGATTTAGTAAAGAAGATTTCTCCAAAAATCTCAAATTTGTAAATTTAATCTAATGTAGTTTGTTATATTTAATTAAAGAAATTTAAAATCGATTGGCCAACATATAATAAAATACTAATTTGTTCTCTCTTACTGTAATTAATTCGAAATACTCTATATACCTAAGATGATACTGAACTTTACTAGTTTTAATATTGAACTTGATAATATACTTGCAATTTTCATTTCGATATTGCTTCTACATTTTTTTAATCTTTAAAGTAACCTAAATCCCTTTCTTATAATACCGCATTCAATTTTATGAGATGTCGACTTAAGACTAGAGACGATTGCGATACATTCGCACTTGCGTTTGAAAATTTTCCAGCGAAGGTCATTGACCGCAACTCTTACAAGCTGATTGGCTTTGCTGCACATCTTACAATCCATATTGACGTATACGTGTTGCTCTGCGAAGGAAACACTCGCCAAAAATTAGTTTTCTTCCAAAAATAAAAAATAAAATAAAATACTGTTTTTCTTTTCCTCCTTCGCTTTCATTCTCTTCTCCTTTTTCACGCATTTATTAATATCCCTCATCTACTGTTTCAAACCTTTACTTTTCTGCTTCTGTTGTGAATGATAGTTTTAGTTAAAATTATGATAAAATGCCTTTTGTGGATCTATATTTTTGGTGAGGAGAGAATGGAAATGAAAGTATTTGGGAAAGAAATCCAGAAATTCGATCCACCATTAGATTTGCTGTGCAACAGAAGCATTGTTGTGCGATAGTCGCAAATTTCAGGAATATATGCTGTTACTTTGTCGACTTTTTCTGTAAAAATACGTAATTCTGTATAAGCAATGTTTTTCGTGTTAGAAAAAGAAAAATTATTATTATTATAAATACTTTATAAGTATTTTGAATTATGTTATCACTAATTTTAATTCAAATTTTCCCTACAAAATCCTGTTTTATAAGCTCAACACGCATTAAATTCGAAGCAATGCGGTACTTAGCTTCATAAAGGAACTATAAAGTGCAGTTACCTGTAAGCCACACGAGTTTCATTCAACCCACAGAGAATTAAAAAATAAAAAAAAAAGAAGAGGAATTAATAAAAGAAAACAGTGATGCGCGCATTATCTGACAGGAAAACAGAAATTAAATCAAATTTAACAAGCAAAAAAACAATACCCTATTTAAAATTTAACCCCCATTCGGCCAACGAGTACAGGAAACTTTATCATATAAACCTGACCTGACCAGTCCGTTTTTAACAGGTCAAGATCAAGCAGGTAAGAGATTCTTTTCCCTATTTTAATATAGAGGAACAACGTACGATATTCTCCTCCTCCCCCTCCTCCTCCTCCTCTTCTTCTTCATCTTCCTCCTCCTCAAATCTCGTGAAGAATCATCTTCATACATCCCCCCTTCCCTTTTGCGGTATTGGAAAATCTTAGTGTCAGCGATTGAAAACCCTTGTGAGAAAAATCTAGTTTACAAGTAATTCCCGACACGAAAAACAGGAAAGTTTGTCGTGACTTATGCCGAGGTAGGGGTGTTGATTAATGACTCGTAGGTTGAGGGTTCGAATCCAAACCATCGGTTGTTTAATGGGATGCGTACCGCCTACTTATTAAATGTATTTTCATACCCCATCTTTGGCTTTGATTTCCCCCCTTCCAACCCCCATCAGAGGGATCTTTTATAAGAATTTTGACCCTTTTATTTTTTTATTTTTTTTTTTACCTTTTTGCTGAAGTTAATTGACTAGAACCATTAACTTAAGGGAGTTCTAACGTAGCATTCAAGACCCTTATCAATGAATTGATGAAATTGCATGCTTGATTTTAAGTGTTGATATGATTTAATGTTGTTAACTTTAAAAAAGTCATGAATGAAATGATCGAAGATAAATAGCGATTGTGGAAGGGAATCGTGTAGATAATTTTCAACGCTGCCATGCTGTTAAATGATAATGCAATTCCTTTTTTTTAAATTAAAATCTTCGCTGTAAATTTGATTTTACTCCCACCCCTAAAAGTAGAGAAAAAGTAATTGATTCAATCGAGTGTTGATTGATGAAAGGGAATTAATAATTTATTTATTTATACCAGTTTAATTTAATCACCTTCTCCAGCTTAATGGTTTGAGCATTAAAGTTGCGATTAAAGAGCTAAAATATGAGAGAAATTATGTAAATAAGACGAAAACGTGGTTAATTTTCGATAAAATACCCTAAAATTTAGAGTATTACGCGCATAAATACGAACTAATTATAACAATTTACACTTAATCACTCCCTAAACTAATAAAAAACACAGATTTTACTCCGTCAAACACTTTAATTAAGACAGAAAAATAGACATTGTTCACCATATCATCCTAAAATTTAGGGAATTGCGCGCGGCAGACACTAACAAACACGAACTAATTATACCAACCCACACTTAAAAACCTCCTCAAATTAATAAAATAAATAAAGACACATTTTTTTAAAACCATTTCACCCTGGATCCAACGACGAGATGCCCTCCAAACCGAGCCCAATTTAGCCCAATTTATCAGCCCCCGTAATATTTATCAATATTTATACCCCTCGTCGCATTTAATTACGCAAGGTATCTGCTTAATCACGAAAGTTTGGCATCTTTATAAAACGGAGAATGGCCTAGTTTTGGGCGAAGGAACTCGAAAGTCAGCATGGTGTATAAAGCTTAATGACCGCTCGGTTTCCGCCCAACCGATTCGATATAGTTAGTGGTGGCTAACGGAGGGAAGTAATTTGAAGATTAATTACAGTCATCTGTAATAAGGGGTTGAGGGGTGAAGAGACGGGAGAAAAGGAAGACAACCGAGNATTCCGTTTTATATGAATTCCATGTTGTACGAGTCACTTAGATTTTACAAATACGTGAGCCGTTTACAGCCCAGCACACGTATTTATAAAATCTAAGTGACTCGTACAACATGGAATTCATATAAAACGGAATTATCAACAGTGTTATAGTGGGGTCGACTGTAGTGCTGTTAATAAATTTAAATTAACGTAAAGATAATGACATTTTTGTTTCTTATTTTAAATAAATCTAATAAAATTTGAAATATTGTAATATATGTATAAGGAGAAGTATACGTATGTCGATTATTTAAGACATAAAGGTTGTACAGGACCTATTGTCTTATGTTCATTAATAAAATATTAAAATATCTCCAGTTAAATGTCTGTAAATATTGATACATTTGGCTTTTTTAATATATAGAAATGCATTTAAGTTTTTATCTACAAGTTGATTTGAAATGATTAAGAAGCGAAAATTCCGAATGTTTCGATTTTAACAAAATGAGCAAAGCAAAATGTTAGATTTAATTGCAAGAAGCAGTTTTTAGTCAGAGAAAATGTTTACTCAATCAAAGCAAAATAAATGAAAAGAAAACGTAGAATTTACTGAATATAGTGCATCACTTTTGTAATTTGCCACTCAGAATATCAAAACAGACATCTAACAGCTAAACTAATAAACAAATCAATATAAATTGTTTAATTATGTCGTTTTTATGTTTATATTTTAAACATGCCATTGTTAATCCAATTAATTTTATCGCCATACAAGATAATAATTGAATTTAAGCTAAACAAAAATGTTCCAAATAGAAAAATCTTTTCCGTTTGTTTCAAAATAATGTCATTTGTGTGAAAGCAGGGATGTTTTGGGGAGGGAAAAAAAGTATTAAAACAAAAATAAAGAAAAGAGTAAAACACTAAAACGAGTGAGGGACGAAATCATTTATCGTTGAGTTAAGAATGTCAGCCTTAGAAAGACAGATTCTAAACTTCCCATTTCTATAAAATTTGCTCTTATTCATTTAAATACGTTTCCTCTAAGATGAATACGTTATATTTATTAATCAAAATTAATTTCAATTTGAAAAGTATATTTTAAAAGAATATTATTCTTATTATTTCGTTTGCTTTCTTCGTTCCATAGGTTACATAAAATCATTGTTGAGTAATATATCTATAGCAAAGTACATCAATAGCTTAAATTTGTTTTTATAAATGTTAATAAATATTCTCGAATCAGATAATATAAGTCCCGTCTTATTTTTTGATTAATTTTTACTAAAATTTAAAACTTTCTACAGAAATAATTTTTCAAAAACTTCTCTCTGCACGGATAGTCACGAACGTTTCATTTATCCATTTATGATATTCATAATCTGAACAATGTAGACCTCATATCATGCATTGAGAACCATTTATATTTTTAAGTTCATTTAAAAAATATTGTAATAAATGTTTTTGTTGTTTTTTTAACTGTCAGACATTTTTCTTTCAATTTTAAAAAAACTCCAAAATAAATTTTAACATATGAGATTTGTTATCAATAATACTAAAATTTAACTTATTTAGAAATTTTAATTTCTAATAGAAAAAAATTAGAGTTCTGTCTGATTAAATTTTGTTTATAAATCACATTTAATCTTTTAAATATGATAAGCTCTCACCAAAGAAAGACTTTCTTAAGTGTAATGAATACGAAAACTGAACATTATAGATTTATAAATTCTGCTTTTATCATAATTAAATTGATAATAACATTAATATATATATATATACTACATTATGTTCAATTGTTAAGATATTTATTATTATTTGATAAGTTGTTTACTTTCTAAAGATTGCAATCACTGGATGGAAAATCCAATTTTGAAAGTGTTTTGATGGCAGTTCATAATATTAATTTGGCCATAGGGCTGTCAAAAAATTGTCCTAAGTTTTAATGATTTATAACGATTGTAAACTATATCAATACCGAAGTATTTATCACGTGTAAAATCTGTTATGTTTTCGAATCTGACAGCCGATTTGATTTTAAGACACGATTAAAGTTAAATATTTTTCCTTTTATTATACAAAAAAAAATGTTCAATATTAAATAGAAGAAATATCTAAAATTTCCATCGATTTTATTATTTTGAAGTTTGTAAAACTTAAATAAAGCAATTATATTTTGGCTTCTTGTACTAGAATCATTTGCTGAAACTAAAATTTACATACAAATGCATGGGATTATACTATATGCAAAATATATTTAATTTTTAGAATAATAATTATTTTTAATATTTAAAATATTTTATAAATTTATAAAATTATCTTCAGCTAATACAAAAAANATAAAAAAAAAAAAAAAAAACACGAATATAATTCGAAAGATTTAGCTTTAACCATTTAAAGATTTCAGAAATTGATCGATATTTAATGACAAAATAATATTTAATAATTCTAAATATATTTGTAATTTCGTGTTAATATGAATATTTATAGAGAAGTGATGTAATCGATATTTTTAATTTTGGGTAATGCCAAAGGCTGATTTCGCTTCCAAAATAGTTTTGTAATTATATACGACTGAACAAAATAAATTTCATGATTTAGGAAATGCTTTATTATCAAAATCGATTCGTAAGTGATTAATTAGATTTCTCGTCTCTCGTTATACATAGCGAATTGAAGAAATATCCTTTATCTACATCGCTGCAATAACGTAATCTTAAAAATATTGATTCAGTTAAATTACAATAAGATTCAAGAATATAATCTCTTAATTAATATATATATTTTTTAATTTATATTTTATTTTAAGTTTTAAAGAATTTTACGATTTTTAAGTTCTCCTCTTTGATTTAAAATTGTATTTTAGATTTTAACGATTATATTGATTCGGTTAAATTATAATAAGACTCAAGAATATAATTGTTGATTTTAAAAGAAAAATACATAAAAAATATGAAGATTTAAAGAATATTTACTTAAATTAATAATACAAAATTATATATTACGTCTTGAATTACATTGATTCATTTAAATTACAATGTGATCTCTTAAGAAAATATATAAAATTTTAACTCAAAAAATATTTTCTTAAATCCTAATGATTCAAAATCATTCATTAAATCCCCATAGATTGCACCTTAAATTTATATTAATTCACTTAATTATGATTCAAGAAACGTCTCTTAATGAATAGATTTTTAATTTCAATTATTAATGAATGAATTACACGTAAATAAAACGTAAAAACGTAACTATTTTAATTGAGGAATGAATTTCTATTGAGGTTTACTCGTACCATATTTTTAATTTTGATTAAAACTTTAATCTTTCGAGTTTTTTTAAGATAGTATAAAGGTGTAATATCATTTTTATGCTCCTTATCGAAACGACGGGATAGTATACCACGAGATATCACTGAAGTTTCAGAGTGCCTTACATCATTTTTATGACCTATTACGTGGTTATATGGATTATATGGATTAAAAATAATTTCGTGTCATATAGTTACAGTAGTAATAAAGCGCATAACTAGTTTAACATTCACTATTAAAGTAGAATCGAAATTTGTTAGATTAATCTACAGATCAGTATTATTTTTTAAGAAAAATGTTTAAAAAAGAAAAAGAAAACCTCTCATTTAACGCAGCGAACATCACTCCAACCTCTTACTCATCGGGAGGTCTAACGGAAATTTAAAAAATAAATTCTAAATATATTTTTAGATAACCATAATTATAATCAAAGTGGAAAGAGAAGTAACGTCAAAAATTCTATACCAACAAAATAGAAAAGAATATATTATAACAGGAAAGGTTACGCAGCTAACTTTTCAACTTTTATATGCTTTTTACCCGTTTAAGCCACTGAAAGTAAACCTATAAAAAAATTTCATTTAAAACATTCTAAAGATATTTCAAGCTCAGAGAATGAATATATTACCGAAAATATTTCTTTGGAAGTGTAAGCTGAGTAGAAATACGTGAACACTTCCAGAGTGGATTTGTGGCCGGTAATCTTATTACGTTGCTGCTTCTACACTCTTGTCTTGGAATGTTCTTTCTTAAAATGTTTGTTGTTTGCCTTCTTCTCCTTTCTTTTCTCCTATTCGTTTCACCCTTCTCATTTTACAATACTAATTGATAGTTTTCGCGGCGAAAAGCGCAACAGTGATCGACCGCATCCGTCTGACTCCCAAAACACTCATGAAAATTCTTAAAACATAAAACGCTGTAAGTAAATTATAATTACACTAGAAATGCCCAAAGAATATTAAAATAAAAACGAAAAACAAATTAAAAAAGGCATAAGATTTACCATATTTATAATTATCATCACTAACCTATACGTTTTCCTTTTTTTTATATCGATCTAAACATATTTACTCATTAATTTTTAACTGATTTAATCGAAATTATTTCCATACTTTGCTTAATAAAAAAGGAACGTTAACTGCAATGCAGCATACGAATTTATTTTTACAAATTCCTAGAAATAAAATCATTGTTGAGTAATATATCTATAGCAAAGTACATCAATAGCTTAAATTTGTTTTTATAAATGTTAATAAATATTCTCGAATCAGATAATATAAGTCCCGTCTTATTTTTTGATTAATTTTTACTAAAATTTAAAACTTTCTACAGAAATAATTTTTCAAAAACTTCTCTCTGCACGGATAGTCACGAACGTTTCATTTATCCATTTATGATATTCATAATCTGAACAATGTAGACCTCATATCATGCATTGAGAACCATTTATATTTTTAAGTTCATTTAAAAAATATTGTAATAAATGTTTTTGTTGTTTTTTTAACTGTCAGACATTTTTCTTTCAATTTTAAAAAAACTCCAAAATAAATTTTAACATATGAGATTTGTTATCAATAATACTAAAATTTAACTTATTTAGAAATTTTAATTTCTAATAGAAAAAAATTAGAGTTCTGTCTGATTAAATTTTGTTTATAAATCACATTTAATCTTTTAAATATGATAAGCTCTCACCAAAGAAAGACTTTCTTAAGTGTAATGAATACGAAAACTGAACATTATAGATTTATAAATTCTGCTTTTANTCTTAATAAAATTAAAAAAAAAAAAAAAAACACGAATATAATTCGAAAGATTTAGCTTTAACCATTTAAAGATTTCAGAAATTGATCGATATTTAATGACAAAATAATATTTAATAATTCTAAATATATTTGTAATTTCGTGTTAATATGAATATTTATAGAGAAGTGATGTAATCGATATTTTTAATTTTGGGTAATGCCAAAGGCTGATTTCGCTTCCAAAATAGTTTTGTAATTATATACGACTGAACAAAATAAATTTCATGATTTAGGAAATGCTTTATTATCAAAATCGATTCGTAAGTGATTAATTAGATTTCTCGTCTCTCGTTATACATAGCGAATTGAAGAAATATCCTTTATCTACATCGCTGCAATAACGTAATCTTAAAAATATTGATTCAGTTAAATTACAATAAGATTCAAGAATATAATCTCTTAATTAATATATATATTTTTTAATTTATATTTTATTTTAAGTTTTAAAGAATTTTACGATTTTTAAGTTCTCCTCTTTGATTTAAAATTGTATTTTAGATTTTAACGATTATATTGATTCGGTTAAATTATAATAAGACTCAAGAATATAATTGTTGATTTTAAAAGAAAAATACATAAAAAATATGAAGATTTAAAGAATATTTACTTAAATTAATAATACAAAATTATATATTACGTCTTGAATTACATTGATTCATTTAAATTACAATGTGATCTCTTAAGAAAATATATAAAATTTTAACTCAAAAAATATTTTCTTAAATCCTAATGATTCAAAATCATTCATTAAATCCCCATAGATTGCACCTTAAATTTATATTAATTCACTTAATTATGATTCAAGAAACGTCTCTTAATGAATAGATTTTTAATTTCAATTATTAATGAATGAATTACACGTAAATAAAACGTAAAAACGTAACTATTTTAATTGAGGAATGAATTTCTATTGAGGTTTACTCGTACCATATTTTTAATTTTGATTAAAACTTTAATCTTTCGAGTTTTTTTAAGATAGTATAAAGGTGTAATATCATTTTTATGCTCCTTATCGAAACGACGGGATAGTATACCACGAGATATCACTGAAGTTTCAGAGTGCCTTACATCATTTTTATGACCTATTACGTGGTTATATGGATTATATGGATTAAAAATAATTTCGTGTCATATAGTTACAGTAGTAATAAAGCGCATAACTAGTTTAACATTCACTATTAAAGTAGAATCGAAATTTGTTAGATTAATCGGCATTCTTTCTGGATAATCTGAATAAATGTTTCGTAACTAATTTATAATTAATTATATATAATCTACATTGAAAGTGTAATTAAATATATTTGATAATAATCACACGAAAACAGAATTTTACTATTTTAAAATTAAGAAGTGCGGAGTTATCAAATAGAGTCAATTGCAATCTCTCTAAATCCAAATAAATTGGATCAAATACGAATTATTCATTCTGAGTAAACGGAAGTAGAAAGGAATCAAAGTAAAAAGTGAGAAGAGGCACCCGGGAAGGATTCAACAAGTTGATATCTTTTAACCATTGGTCACGATAGACATGTAAAAGATGGCAGAAAAACTGTCTCTAAGGAACAGTTGGTGAACTGCCTGAGATAGAAGTTAAAGCTCTGGGGAGAAGAATAGAGGGGAGAAAACTTTGTACCGCAGAAAATTGGATTCTGTCACAGTTAAATGGTCTAAACAGGACCCGGGAGACAATAAGAAGAGATGGTGAACTAAGAAAAGTCAGAGACTCGGAAAATGGCCACTTCTGATGATTTGCTGGAGATCCTTGCAACCTCATTGTAGCTGGAAGGATAGTCTGTTATTAAATTGTGAAGATGTTTACACTTAGATTAACTTTACACCAATAAAAAAGAATAGTTCCGCTCCATCTAAAGATTACAACATGTTAGATTTTTTCCTTTCGGGAAGGAAATATTATTTTTTGTGTGTTCAATTAGTATTAATCGTTGGAGTTTTTCTTAATCTTTTCATCTCTAGAACTATTGAACGAATAGATTTGCGCTCAAATTGTCGTTTAGTATTGAGAAAGCAATGCTAGTGAGAATACATCAGATTGATGTCGTTCATCTTTGCTATCTACTTCACAGTCATTTAACTCTGTTTATCCATTCCTAAAAACCTTCGATCGATTCGTTGCCTTTCAGTAAAACGAATGCGATCACTTCTGTTCGCAAAACTATCTTTTCACATCTGTAAACTGTGGGTTTCTACTATACCAAATGCCTTGTCGCTATTGTTGTTTTTATCTTTTTAATTCGATAAACGCTTCAAATTTTTAATTTCATGTAACTGGTACGGCTTTTATTACCAGTGCTGTAACGTTAACGTTTTATAGACTGTATATTTAAAAAATATGTAGTCTAAAAGTACTAATCTTAATACATTTTCGTAAAATTGATGATGTAGCACTTGTTGCTTTTGTTGTTGCATTTTTTACTGTTAGCGCTGTTTAGAAAATATTGCTAATATAATTTTATGATGTTTCTAAAAATAACTACTATTGTAAATAATGCAGATGTTTTATTCATGAACATTTTTGCAAAAAGAAGATTGCCGCATAAGTTTGATAAGCCAAAATTATGGCGTGTTAAACATTTTTCAATTCAATAATATAACTGAAATAAATTAATGGATAATTATTTTATTTATAAAAATTATAATTGATTTTTATAAATCAAAAAATATTTGTTAATGTAATTTAAATATTCTAATAATATTTGCTGGAGTAGGGTTATATTAGAATTCTTGAGTATACTTCTGAAGCAAACCGAATGTAATTAATAAGTTAAGGATGTAATATATATAATATACATATTACATCCTTTACTATAAATAATGAGATATGTATCTCATATGTACAGTACTTTTATATATTAAGATTATAATAATTCAAGCAATTTTAAAGATGTTTGAGATTTGAATTATTGGATATTTTATTATTTATTATTAATATAAATGTGAATTTTGATGATATGTGATGGAGACATAATAGAAATAAATCTTTAGTTTGTTCCTAAATTCAGAAAAGAAAGAGATAGCAGTCGGTAATTAAAGTCGAGTTTAAGTACAACTCATACAGCTATTTTTATTCACGTTAATAAACAACGAATTAAAAATAGAAAGAAAACTGTTGCTATTTCGGTATTTTTTCAATATAACCGGAGAGAAAAAAGAGATCTTAATGAGAAAATGGTGAACGAAGCTTGATTAATGGCGGAAATCGAAGGAGAAATATTTTGGTTCACAACAAGCGAAACGGTGACAGATGGTGTTATAAGGATAGCAATGCGCATCTTCCTAATGTGATAATTTAAAAAAAATGACGTCATGATCCGCTATCGGATTACCAAACGGGGGAAAACATCTAAAGTTCCCCGATAGACAATATTCCTTCCTCCCATTTTGTAAAGTGGTTGTAGAAAAGGGGGACAAATAATGTTCTTTTCTATATGTCATGACATGGTCGGGAGAAGAGGACTCAACTTTACTTCTAGTACCATTGATCGTGTTGTTAAGTGCTGGAGTCACAAAGTCTCAGTCACAAAGGTCACGTCATACAAATCTCTCCGACATTATTCCACATAAGGGGAAGGAATGATTGCAGACAAATAGTTCGAGCTCCAAATGCAACTTAATCGCGCTCTATATGGACTTTTGTTCTTCGTATCGTACTATACTTTGGTTAAATAAAATGAGATTGGATCCTAGAATATAATTACTTCATTTGCTCCAGTTCTTATTATTATAATTAACAAAAACTTCCCAAGTTTCTAACACCCGAAAAGCTACTTGTTACCATTACTATAAAGCACTGACTTGGTAATATTATCGATTTTATTTTCCTGCTCATCTCAAATATTAATTTCTCTGGTTTTATAACAGAATCAATAATATGATAATTCTTCGCAAGAACTTCTTGTTTTTCTCTCGAGTTCTCAAAAGAGTTATGGAGTCAATAAGCCGATTAAAGTGTTTCTAATGAACCAGAAACCAAACTATTTATTTTGTCGGTGACGTTGATAGTCATAAATTTTTAAATTAAACGTCTCAATGATTTACTTCCAGTAATTTGTTGTGTAAGTAGAACGAAATATACGTTTCAAACTGTAGATTATTCGCTTTTTTTATTTTTATTTTTAACAATTTATACAATTAGCGAGTCTTTTCAGTGTTTTTATTTAACGAAACACCTACCAGAGGCGTTGGAGATTTTTTAAATATTTATTTTATGCATTTAAAGTCGCAATTTTAAAAGTATTCTGAATATAACATCCGATTTTTTAAAGTTTCTTATCGAACAAGATCCTGGGATAGGAGTGAAGTAATGTGGTGGTTTTTTTCTTTCGTTTTTTGTTTATTCCTTCTCGCAGGATGAAGGGGAAAAAAAGGAGGAAAAACAGAAATCTTGTCACTCTATCAATCCATGATTCAAGGTAGTTGCTATAGTTACTATTACTATAGAAACAGTTGCTATGACAACAACGGTTGCTAAGTTACCGATGGTTAATTCACATCTCTTTCGGTAGAGTGCGTTCAAGTCATAGCCCTCACTTCTTGATTACAAAAATAAAAATTCGTCTCTCGCTGTTTATTTTTTTAAATGTAATAAATCAAAATGGCGAGACGATAAATCGAAGTAATGAGTAAAATAATACNATAGCTAACTTAACTTGACAGTTAAGGTTATCAGTCTTGGAAAAGATCTTTGTAATTTATTGTTTTCGACATATCGTACGGGAAGATTTTTGAATTGATAAAATGATTTGAACAGTTAAGGAAGGTATTTATTTAATGAAGGTTGTAAATGCTTCCAAATCAGTATATTCCTCAGATCGTCTTTTATTTTTACTAGAAAAATACTTGTATTTTTACTTTACTTTTTCCTGTAAATTTTTTTACTTATAAAACTACTCTTAGATAAATATTTAGAGATAAAACATCACTTTATTTTCAAATTTTAAATAAGGTAAAAGCATATTTATTTGATTAAAATAATCATAAAGTTTTGAATGATAAAATTTTTTAGACTATAAGAATATCGTTAAAACAATTTATATATAAAAATTATTTTATTTATCTATAACATGCTACAATAATAATAATGTTTATAAGGTTTTATTTAGCCTTTTCAGTATATTAAAGGCTTTTCAATGTAATAAAGAGCGATCAAAAAGGTCACTGAGCACTTACATTGTATCGTTTGTAATGTAAGTAGGTCTACAGGGTGAGTTTTAGTCATTCTAATTTATATATATTTATATATAATACATTTTTTAAAATATAATATCCATATTACGAAATAAGTGTACTAATGATAATTTTGATAGTCAAGTTTTATGTTTCCTTAATGGAAACAGAAAATTAAAGAAATACAAAGGTGAACGAAATAAAATTTTATAACCTGCGGATGGAAGCAGAGGAGTCGTATTATTAACAGGAATGACAAACAATGAGGAGGGAGAGATCATTATGGAATAACTACCATAATAAATGCGTATTGTTGTTTATTGAGATCTAGATTCTTTAAAGAAACGTGACTGGATCTAAGTCAAAATTGTTCGCATAATTGGACTTTGCTGAAGAAAAAGAAAACACGTAAAACCACTTTTATTCATGAATTTTAAATAATTAAAAAAAAAAAAAAAGGTTTAGGAAAACTTTAAACGATACTTTTGTATATTAACAATTATTATTAAATAGAATTTAAATAATTAATAATACTATAAACGTGAGTGAAGTAAATATAGCAATACAAGTACACGTATCTTTATACTTCTCAAAGATATCTAACTTCTTATGCAGTTATTGATTGTCTTGAAAATATGATGATGACAGTCTGTACCTTCAAGAATTTATGCTATCTTGTTCGTAGACGTTTTTGAACTGCTTACCGCTAATCAATTTGTAGACATAGCACAACATATGCCATATAATCAAACAGATGCTTCTTCCTGCATCCATAACAGGTGGAAGTGGAGAAGAGCAGCTTTATGTAAACAACATCTTAAGATTAAATTTTGAAGAAGCGAAATTCGCCTTTCGTTAATTAAAACTTTAAAGTTTTATAATGATCAACATTATTCGAATTTTTTTTCCTTTTCCTATCTGTATCTATATTATTAAATCCGAGATGGAATTATCTAGATGGTTCATCTTGTGCAGCTTAATATAATTAGATATAAATTTTATTAGAAAACTTTTCCAATCGACAAAACAAAATTTGGCTTCGATTTTTATCATTTTCTAGATTAAGTATTAAAAATATAATGATTCTATATTTAAAAAAAAGGAGAGGAAAATAAAAATTGCAAATTTTTAATTGATAAAAATCAAGGACTTAAAATTCGGTTTCCAATTTAAACTTCTTAAATCAAAAATTGCAATTAAATGTTTCATCCGATTAAAATTGTAATGATGTCCAAAATTGAAAGAGGAAACTTTTTATTGTTTGTACAGTAGTACATTTGTATCGGTTTATTTTAATTTGATTTAATAAACAAAATTGTTGAACTCTGTTGTTATTATTTTTATTTATTTATATTACTTAGAGATATTTATTTTATTTGATTTATTATTGATTTGAATATTATTTTATTTGATTTATTATTAAAAGTTTGGTAACCAATTTAAACTTCGTAGTTATAATGTATCGAAGTAAAATTACATTCATTTTTGTCATACAAAGATAAAAGTTCAGTGACCATTTTTTAGAAAATTGCAAAGGAATATACAGATATTAATACTTTCTGTATGTCAAAAGAAACCGGATTTTTGCTTCTTTCCAGCTAGAATGATTACTGTCATGTAAATTCAGCGACAATGATGTCATCGACACAAACGTTAGTAGGTCTGCTGTGTACTTGTTGTACAGTCGTGGATGACCTCGCTGCAGGTAGCAGAAATGTTGTGTAAATAAGGAATGTTTGACCAAAGAAGAAGAAAAAGAAAAAAAAAAGAGAGAGAGGAAAGATTGATGATCGGTATCTTCCCTCTCCCGTTTTTGAAATTTGTTTGAATCACTTCGGTAAAAGAGCAAAATAAAGCGATTTTTAGATAAAAATGTACTTATAATTTATAAAAATAAAATATAGCAGTTTGTATTTATTAAATACATAAAGCATATTTATCATATTTAAACTAGATATCAACTGTAACTTATAAAAATTCAATATAATTTTTTAAAATAAAATTAGGTAAGATTTTTTTTGCTTCTTTTTTTTAATAACATTTAATAACAGAAAATATAAAAAATAACAAACCTCACAAAAAGTAAGCCTAATTTGAAGTAATAGCTAACTTAACTTGACAGTTAAGGTTATCAGTCTTGGAAAAGATCTTTGTAATTTATTGTTTTCGACATATCGTACGGGAAGATTTTTGAATTGATAAAATGATTTGAACAGTTAAGGAAGGTATTTATTTAATGAAGGTTGTAAATGCTTCCAAATCAGTATATTCCTCAGATCGTCTTTTATTTTTACTAGAAAAATACTTGTATTTTTACTTTACTTTTTCCTGTAAATTTTTTTACTTATAAAACTACTCTTAGATAAATATTTAGAGATAAAACATCACTTTATTTTCAAATTTTAAATAAGGTAAAAGCATATTTATTTGATTAAAATAATCATAAAGTTTTGAATGATAAAATTTTTTAGACTATAAGAATATCGTTAAAACAATTTATATATAAAAATTATTTTATTTATCTATAACATGCTACAATAATAATAATGTTTATAAGGTTTTATTTAGCCTTTTCAGTATATTAAAGGCTTTTCAATGTAATAAAGAGCGATCAAAAAGGTCACTGAGCACTTACATTGTATCGTTTGTAATGTAAGTAGGTCTACAGGGTGAGTTTTAGTCATTCTAATTTATATATATTTATATATAATACATTTTTTAAAATATAATATCCATATTACGAAATAAGTGTACTAATGATAATTTTGATAGTCAAGTTTTATGTTTCCTTAATGGAAACAGAAAATTAAAGAAATACAAAGGTGAACGAAATAAAATTTTATAACCTGCGGATGGAAGCAGAGGAGTCGTATTATTAACAGGAATGACAAACAATGAGGAGGGAGAGATCATTATGGAATAACTACCATAATAAATGCGTATTGTTGTTTATTGAGATCTAGATTCTTTAAAGAAACGTGACTGGATCTAAGTCAAAATTGTTCGCATAATTGGACTTTGCTGAAGAAAAAGAAAACACGTAAAACCACTTTTATTCATGAATTTTAAATAATTAAAAAAAAAAAAGAAGGTTTAGGAAAACTTTAAACGATACTTTTGTATATTAACAATTATTATTAAATAGAATTTAAATAATTAATAATACTATAAACGTGAGTGAAGTAAATATAGCAATACAAGTACACGTATCTTTATACTTCTCAAAGATATCTAACTTCTTATGCAGTTATTGATTGTCTTGAAAATATGATGATGACAGTCTGTACCTTCAAGAATTTATGCTATCTTGTTCGTAGACGTTTTTGAATAATTTGAAGATATTTAAATAGTACAATAATATTTTTAAAAAGATATATTTACTAATCTATGAATAATAAAACATAAGATTAATGTTAAAAATTTTTAAAAGAATATATCATTTCGAGGGAAGATTAATTACATTATCGATTTTGTTAAATAAAGTGATGATAGTAAATAACTGTTATTGCAATTAGGGACATCACACTTGTCGATATTTTGTGATTGTTGAAATGTTTTTGTTAAAAGCTAATTATACAGAAGATTAATGAGAACGAAATTAATTCTTTTAGAATTAAAGGAATGCAAAATGCTAATTTAGTCAATAACAAATTTATAAGACATTATCAAAACTTAAAAAAATTATTTCTTAATTTTAATTCTTATTATTTTAATATTATTTTATACATTTTTAAATGTGATTATTATGAATTATTAAAAATAACAGGAAATTATTATTACATCGATTTTTTTCTCTGAATGTAACTGCAGTACATTATTAATATGTCAATTAAACGTCAATGAATAGATGATCTAATACTATATTATCTTATTTCAGCATTCTAAAATGAAGTTGTTTAATTATTTAGATAATTAATAAAACTTTTCTTTAGAAACTAATTCTGTTTATTTAACATAAACTTCTCGTAAGCCGATGCAAGTTCATTGACCATATGATAAATGAATTATGTGTAGGTCATATTCTTACTTAATGTTTGTTAGATTTTAATTAATATTTTATTCTAATAATCAAACTTTTACTATTAACGTATGAATAGATGTCTATAGCTTTTAAATAATAAAATCTATAAGTACAGTACCTATTAATTTATTTAAAATTCTACTGATTATGATAATCAATATAAACTATATTAAGTATGAGAATCTTCATATTTATTCAAGTATATATTTTAAATCAGTGAAGTTATTTTAGAAATGATTAGAAACATTTAAAATCAAAATATATCATAGCCAAAATTGATATCCACCAAAAATTTAAAGAATTCTAAAAGCTAATGGAGATGTCTTAATAAATATGTTTAATAATTTTTAAATAAAATATTTATAAAGTATCTGATTTTAAAAGTTAGTTATCATTAAGCGAAAAATAATAATTTAGTAGTTTTTCTCTTCCATTTGGGAGAGGAACGAAATTCGCAGTGAGAAAAGAAAGAATGTCAAAAAAAGAGACAAAAATTCGGTTTGTAAATTCGCTTCATTCATAATTTCTTTTGGCATGTTCGTTAAGAAACATTCTGACGTCAATTATGGAAGGTGACACAGTTGCCAAAACAACACTTGGGAATTCGAAAGAGATCATTGAAGGGAGGTAAAAAATTTAAAAGGATGGAAGATGACATTTTAAGGAGAAAGGAATATTCATTTAAGTTATATATAAAAATTTGAAGGAGAAAAACAAAAGTGTTTCATACTCTTCAACTTCCTAACAAGTAACACTCTTTTTTTTTCCTCTGACGAAGGAATTGTAGACCTAATAGACAATAAGCTAGAATATAGAAAGGACTTTCTACTTGTACGCGTGTTGCTATAGTAATCTCTTAACCTTTAAAAGTCTTATTCCGTTAACAAATTAAAAATAAATTATTTAAAATATGAACTTAAAACTTTTAAAATTACGTTTGTTCAAATATTTAAAACATAATTTCAAAATTGCATTCCTTCATTTAACACCAGCTATTCATTAATTGTTACCTGTGCATTGACCTTATATGATTAATGATTTGAGGTATTTGTGCAGTATAAAGTTTGTGTAGCATAAATTTCATCATAGTATAAGTCTATTTATATATAAAAATATTTAATATATAGGCTTAAATATTTTAATATAAACATTTTCAATATCTTAGCTTATATTTGAATGACATACTATATGATTTCCTGTGGTGTTGGAAAGACGATTGTGAAGACCTTTGTGTTTCTTCTACATGCGAATTATACTATTTGATGATTTAAACAGTCATTTTCTATTAGATATCAAAATACAAACAAGTCTACGTCAAAATGCTTTAATTGTTCAAGGGTTTAAACGTAATTTAAATTCTTAGAAGTAATATAAAATCTTGGATCTATATTTAAAATAAAAATATAATTTATTTTGATCTAAGAAGAAAAAAGTTGAAAAATGAAATAAGAAAAGTTTCAACGTGATCTTTATCAATAACTCTTAACTTTTAATTGTCTATTATCCAACACAATCAAAATAGGTTAGTGAGGTAAGAGAATAAGGTGAATGTTCTCAGAATAAAATACAATTTCTCTACAAAAAATACAACAAAATACAATTACAAATAAAATTTACTGAAAAGTATTTTAAACAAAATCGTTTATAACATTTTAATAATTTCATTTTTTACCTTAAATAATTATAATTATAGCCTATATAAATACTGTAATTGAGACTTTTTATAATTTCTTTACATTCTGGAATATCCTAAGTATCATGAAAAATTTATATTATTTATCAAATAACAAATATTCAAATGTAAAGAAATTATTATGATGTTTTAATAAACAATAACAATATTAGAAATATTTATAGACTGTGATTTATATTTTAAATATTATTTTATATAAAAAGCATTATAATCTAATTAAAAATAAATAAATAGATGCAGGCAATTTGTGATGGAATGTACTGTACAATATTTCAATTTCTCTGCGCTTATCTTATTGGCTAAGAAAACAATCTTAAAATTTTCAAACTGTAGATTTAATTCCAAAAGAAATCTATCTCAAGTGAAATAACATATTTTGTACTCTATTAAAATCTTAACAACACTCTACTAATCCTAATAATCAATAATAAAAATATTCAAATATTAAAAGAACAGAGCCAAGACTGTAGTCATAAAATAGGGAGAAAATACATGAAGAACAGGTGGCGAGAAACATAAACTAGCGTATATTGTATACAGAATAGAATGGAAATATTATTTATTAGCTTAAATTTTTCATATATATTCATTTATTTTAATTAAAATAGATTAGAGAAAGTGTATCAAAAGTAGACCCTTGCCATAAAATGGAACCCCCTGGTCTATGGCCTCTGGCAAATACTGATGTGCCGCAGCAAATTTGTAAACTATACTATATGGTCAGGGATAGAAGATGGGGAAAAAAGATTTTTCTTGCTTACGGTAGTTGGCCATTTTGCATCGTATTGCATAGGCGTTTTCCTGAAACATTATCAGTGTTGTTCTTTTAATAGTCTTTTTGTCTACTTTTAAAATATTTTTTCCATTTATATTAGGAATTTCTTATATTAGTAAACAAGCAATAAGTGTTCGTAAATCGGATTCTTCGTGTTCCAAAGAAGGACCTATTTTAGGACCTAAATAGATTCCTTTATTTTCCACGAGATAATTAGTTTAAACAGATTTCTGACCTTCTCGGTATTTGGTTTTTGTTACAGATTCAAAATGAGTAGGAATAAACGTACAAAGAAAACACAAAAATAAAAACAAAAAGAACACGATCACTCAAAAGTATGTCCTTATCTGTTGAAGCAATACGCTCGAAGAAAATGGGATGGAAAAAAGAAAGAAAAGCTTATGGTGTGCCAAAAAATCACCTAATAATTGTCTAATTAAAAATATGGAGACTAAAACACCTGCTTGTAACCGTGTAGGCCGTTCAACTGTTTTGCCTCTGAGCTTAAAACTGAATTGGTTAAACCTGTAACTCATATAAAATCATATACAAGATAATAACTTAAGTTGTAAAACCAACGAAGAATGTGTGGTCCGATTTAAAGACTTTATGGGGTCCTACTTTTCGAATCATTTTCTTTTTTTTTTTTTTTGAAATAGCAAGATTGCCTTATCTGACAAAAATAAATAATGTCATCAAATATTGATTTTTGACAGGTTTTGGCAACAGAATACCAAAGACAAGTCTTTAAAGAAAATTTTACAATGCTTTACAAAATATTTTCACAAAAATTGCAAAAAGTAAACCCGACAACAAGATTGGGAGTCCGCTTTTGGTACACTTCCTATAATCTAACGAAGTACACTCACTGTCTTTACGTATTAAAATATTCCTCGAAGTGTAACGCTTTGAGAAATATCTTAATGCATTATTTTAAAAAGAAAATTTTATTTGGTTAATTTAAGGCTTTTGAAATTGGTATTAAATCGAGTATGGCGCAAAAATTGAAATAACCAATTTAAACAAATAAAAATCGTATACAGTAATAAGATATACACGCAAATTTTCATTTGAAAATCGTGTGATTTAGTGATAATATAATTTGCAATATAGAATCGTATATTTAGTAATTCACAATACTGAAGAGTTTTCTAATATTTATAGAGAAGATTCTTTCACAAGCATTCGTTAACTCTTTATGAAAGTAGTGTTATTAATTAAAGAGTGCTCTACATCAAAATTTGACTGTAAACCACAACGCCTAATCACATATTTTGAGACTAATCTGTGACGAAAGGAAATTATAGAAAATACGTTATATACAAGAAGAAATTTGCATCTTATATAACATTAACCGATTCTGTATGAAGATTATTTAATAACTTTTTTCCTCCATGTGGATACAAAAGGGGTGAAGAACGAAGCTCGATGTATCCGGGACGAACTGTCCATGAAAATTCCTGGGATTCCTCGACCGTCAAAATAAGATTTCGAGTCCCTCAGAGCGGTAGGCCGATGCCTTAACTGCCACCAGTATCCGGACTTCTATATAAGTTAGTAAAACATTTAATTCTATAATCGAGACGGATGCATAAATTAAAGTTATTAAGGAACGAAATTCGAATTTAGTTAATCCTCGATAATAGGCCTAATAAATTGTTATCATCGATATAAGTAAATTTAGAATATATCGATAGTTATAACAATAAACTGTACCCTAAATTTCTTCCAGATCTACACAATTCGTTTTGTTTGTGTAGACGGACAGACGTCTTGATCGACGCTAATTGACGGTTTCAACAATAGTGGTGGAACTCATCTAAACAACTTTTTGCTTCATCGAATTCACGTCTTTCAGATTATTTCCCAATTCAAGTAAACTAGTAGTCAATTTTTATTTATTTATTTTTTTCAATTTTATATAATTGGCTTACATAATTTAAACGCTCTATTATAAAATTATGCATATATTATTAGAAAAACATTAAAATTTCCATAGATCTGTTTTTTTAATACCTTTTGATAGCCAATTTGTTTTAAATTAGTAAAATTACTTTTAAAATAAAGTTTTATTGTTATTATTATATGATATAATAAATATTCTGGCTTCATTTAAATTTGTTTAAACTGTTTCTACTTAAAAGAAACAGAGAGAATAAATTAAGAAAAAAAAAAGCAAATTAATTAATATATTATTAAAAATAAAAATAATAAAATAGAAAAACATTCAATTAGAAGAATAATTAATTTTTAAAATAGTTTTAAAAATATATTTTTAATACGTCTTGTAAAAAAAGCCTTGATTATTATGATATAAGAAGAAATATTCTAACCTCATTTAAAAATTTCTTTAAATAATTATAATTTTTTCCAACATTTATATTTAATATTTGAGAAACATTCGAATTGTAACTAACAACTTATAAAATTACTATCAATAAATGAATATTTTGAATATAATTTTATGTAAAAAATCTTAATTAATTATCATTTTATTTAAAAAATTCTATAAAATAAACATATGAATTAAATTATCTTATATAACTGTTTCGGATTATATTAAATTATAAAGAGAAAAACCACATGAAGATGATCTGAAAGGCAATTACTTGGAATTAACTTCCAAACGTGGGCCTATTCACGGTATTACGAATAAATGGATTGTCAGAAAACTGAAAAGATCTTTTATTCATTTACAAAGAAAGCATGGAGAAGATGTCTTTAATATGTACTTTATATTATACTTATACGAATTAAATATACGAAATTTTAAGATTTTTAAAGTGCCTCAGTTCCTTCTAATAAATTATAAAATATATATTTTTAATATTAATCTTGCGTTAAGTTTATCAATGATTAGGCAAAATATTGACTATTATCATCATCATCTTCTTCCCCAATTCCTTCCTTAGATTAAATAGCCTATTCCATACAGTTGTCATTCTTAGACGTCTGCTGAATGATAGTGCAATATTTTCTTTCGGATACTGTTTTTGTTCATTCTTTATGTGATTATGCCATTTTGTAATTGTAATTTGATTATCTTATACTGTAATTGTGAACATCATTATAATTTAAGAGAGTGTAAGCATTAAAAAATTTCACAAAGTTAAAACTAGTAATAGGCAGGTAGAAATTATATAACAGTTGCAATCATAATCACTCAAATTTATTATTTTTTTATATTTTTCATAGTATATTTACAAATTTTCATTAATAATACAATAAATTATTATTTTTAAAATATTCTTAATTATATAGACTATATATTGCTTTAAAATATATATATATTTTTCAATAATATTTATATCATCACGGTCCATCAGTGGCCGAGTAAATAAAAACCACTGAACACTGGTGGCGGGTTCGAGCATGACCAATTGGTTGGCCACGTGGCATATTCCGTGTTTTCTTCACATGCCAAACAATTAAATAGGTGCCAGTTTTCCATAGAAAGCCTTCTTGGAAACATCTCCCTTGACAGATCATCCATATGTTGCATTGCCGTATCCCATCCCATCAAATCAAACTAAACCATCGCTTTTATTTCTATGTGCTATTGAAGTGTTTTAATAAAATCCGTCTGATTTTGGAATATTTTATAACTTTGGTTTTGTTTAGCTATAACAGTGTATAATGCTATATGAGAGAAATGTACAGTATATAAATAATAAATCTTCACGTATAATCTGTATTGATTCTTTCAGAAAATGATTATTATAATCATTGATTAAATTATTCCAATGAAAGACGTGTTCATCATGATTAAATGCACGAATGCTGTTGGGAATATTGACTTTTTATGTTCCTCCTACGAACAATTTTTTAGTTTGTTACATTTTATAATAACTTTAACTGCCTTGGATGACATTTTTAAAGTTTATTTCTAATTGTTTGTACCCAAATGGTTTTTTTTTAAATTCCATTATATTTATGTTTTATTGTAATTTATTATCCAATGTCTGCTAATTTTAACAAATGCAAAAATAAAAATAAAAAAAAAATATTAGAAAATATTTAATAAGTTGCCTGTAAACAACTTTTTAAGGTATATATATANGAGTATAATGAACAATATTTCACATAAAATTACTATAATATTAAAGGTATAGTCGGTATATATATATATATATATATATACTATAATTCTTGAAAGAGCTGTGTAAATAAATTCTTATGAGAAATTTTAAAATAGATCTATAACTATTCGAAATCTTATAATTAAAAATTCAACTTTTTATGTAACATACTTTTAATGAATATGATGTTTTAATGAAGAGGTGGAAGAGAAACCCGGATTAATAACGATCTTTTCAGTAGAAGCTGGAAAGATAGAAAGTCGGTCACCTTTGAAGAGTTTCGATGAATGAGAACCTATTTGCCACTAATGACAATAAATGTGTTCCCTGCAAAGGGGAAAAAATGAATTATGTGTTCGTCTTTCGTATTAGTACTAATGGCTCCCTATTTTGTGGATATTTTGTTAGAAGTCAGAACAAAATTCGTAGTCGCGACAATTCTATCTTTTATAATGATGGGATTATTTAATTTTTGGTAAAGAATTAATTATACTTTTGGTGAATTTTATTAAAGTATGGTTTTAACATTTTCTTATAAATTATATTCTTGTTTTTAAGTGTGACTTTAGAGTTGAATTTAAAAAATATATATATATTATTAAATTACATTAAATTTACGTAGATAAACTATACAATTTACTGCTGTTGTAATCCTAATATTGTTAAATTGCATTAGTTGTAAGATTTAAAGATAACCTCGCCAGAATCTAAACTATAGCTTATCTATCTTTGAAGATTGAATTCTGACAGCAGATGAGAAACTCATACACATCACTAAGCACTAATGATAAGTAAGTATCGTTTTCTATTGACACGTCTGACTACTTGATAATTTGTGAGAATCAGATTGCATCGGAATTTCGTAATTTTCAGTTTACCGATAGTAAAATTAATTTAACAACAACCACTTGCTACAGCCTTGTGAAACGTTTTAAAATGGTTAATAATAAAATAGACATTTCTTATTTCTCATAAGTTTAAGTCTACAAAAAACAATATCAGATTCCAATACCCGATTTCATTTTCTTATATAGACAATTGCATTTCATTGGCTACTTATTTCGTTTTAGATTTTTATCTTTCTTTTCTTAAAAATAAAAGACTAGTCAGTGGGAATCGAATTTGTTTTGAAAAAGCGATTCGCATTTCCCGTCTGCTGTGGCATTCACAACAGATGTGCGGTATATATCAACCATTACTGTCCTATCAATCTAGGGAAATTTTCTTCAATATTGGTGACAATTCTCACAAAACTCATATCTAAAAATATAAAAATATTCTTTTATATTTTTAAATTTTTCACAGTGTTACTATAATAACCCTTTTCTTATGTCAGTACGAAAGTATTTCTTTTCACTTACAAAAATCAAACTTCTCTTAACTCCTCTCTTAATATCAAGTTTATTACTATTATTTGTAAATTTCTTATTAAGTTATCATTATTAAAAATTCTTAAAAATTTAAAAATTCCATCTATCCAGCATCCAGAATTTAACCATCTTCAGAAATTCCTTTTTTCCCCCACTTTTATAAACATACAAATGTCTTCAAGCTACAACGTATTAAATTATAAAATAATAAGCTTTTATTCATTTATGAAATTTCAAACAAGCAAAATCTCTTCATAAAAGTTTCATTTATTCGACATATTTTTACCTTAATTTGATTTACAAATTTTCAACAAATTTATTTCACTCTCGAGTACTAACAAAGTTTTAATAAATCTCGGCAATTCTTAAAATGAAAACAAAAAGATAAAACAGAGAAGGGGAAAAAAATATCACAAAACTTACGGATTTTGTTAGGAAGAAAAAGAAAAAAGATCTAAATTGATTGCGCTCAGTAAATTTCCGTAGAAAGAATTTCAAGCATTTATAAATGTTTAGATAACAATAATGAGCATTCAAAAGCACGAATGATTATTAATTACAAGCTAACAATTTTTGCAATAAATCACACTTTTAGGTGTAATGACTTCACATCGATTCTTTATCATCAACGATGCATCACTATTATTCTGCATCGCATAAATCGAAATGAATTTCGTAAGACTGTCACGAAATTATATTAAAGTACGAAATCATTTATTTTATTAATGTTACACATTTATTTCCATTTTACGTAAAAATTATGATTTATCGCTCGTAACTCGGACCAAACCTGTTATAAAAATAGAACCCGGTGCCAGGTTTAAGAGGCCTCCTAAATATCTTTTTAGGGGATCGTTACGTCATCTGTAAGGTCAACTAAACGTTATTTCACTAGAAGGTAAATTTTATGTTGCAGCAAATATTATTCTGTGCAATAATACTTGTTGCACCACCTGTTTCTCCCCTCTAAAATTCGCAATAAGGGATGTAATTAATTTTCCCATCTTCATTACTGTATTGACTGTTTTTATATTTATTCCATCATCGGTCTCAGTTCAAATTATAGATTTTATACTAGATATTACCGCTCTTAATTCGAAAAATATATAGGACTATCTATAATATATAAATTATATTTTTGATAAGAGAATAGGACTTATTTCAACGTGAAATTTTACAACAAACCCGACAATTAATACGATATTTTTCAAGTAAAATTCTTTCTCTCTCATATCGCAGTTTACACATTACGTGTAAAAAAGGTTTGTCAGAAAGACGGAAAATGAAAAATGGGTTCAATTTTCATTCAAAATGAGTAAACAAAGAAGAAACGAGATAGCACATCGGTGTTTTATATATATATATTTTATTATTATTTGAAAACAAACAGTGTATATTTTTTAATCTTTATTTTTCCTTTCAATATTTTTCACATTTAACATTATTATTTTTTCCATCTCTCTCTCTTTTCAAATTTCAATTTGTAGTGTTATTTCCCAGAAAAAGAAAAAGAGCATCGGTTTTATATAAAGTTCATCTTTGATTATTCTCTTACAATTTGGGTCACAGAATAGGACAGGTGAGGCAGATTGCCCCTCAACACACAGACCAATCTCTCCACCTGCTCCAATCTTCTAAAGACTGGGAAAAACACAATTGGTTCTCATATACTTATCTGGGATTGGGCCTCCTAAACTTTTAGTAATCCTACAATTTATCCTTTTTCTATATAGGGTCAAGACTTCTTTTTTCAAAATGAGAAGATCTGTCGACACTCGAATCTCGAAAAAAATTAGCATAATCTTCGCATCCAAGTTAATTTTACTAAAGCTCAGCTCACGATAATAAATTCATCACAGTTTTAATCATAATACCTGTAGATATACTGTAATAGTTAATGCCCATCCAAACAATGTATAAAATTACGCCAAATACTTTCATTTTGTTTCGATCGACCATTAAAAAATTATTATTATTATTTTTCTTTTCTTTCTTTTTTTCTTTTTGTAAAAGGAACGGCCGAACTTCCCCTGTTTGAGACAATAATTTTGACACGTGATCCTAATTACACTCCATTTATCGGATTCCCGGTGACGAAGTATTGAATTTTTCAATAATAAGTGAGTAGAGGCACACCCGTGATTTGGCTGGAGTATGTTAGGCGGTAATAAGTGAAGTTGGTAGCTTCGCCTTCTCTACTCAAGTCTCTAGTTGCCACAGAATTTATCGATCTGCTAGAAAAAGAAGAGGGAAGAAAAGAGAGAACAGAATTTTCCTTTTTTTTTTCTTTTTTTTTAGAAGATCCAGGAGAAAGTAATGCCGCAAACATGTGGTTATGCCGCATATTTCTAAATGTGAACTGCGCATACTCTGCCTATTCTTCAGGAAAGAACGGATTTTCGGATTCTTTTGCATTAAAATCGATGAAAATTCTCTTTTATTTTTCTATTAACAAAACTCGACTTTCGAAAAATTTAAAAAGGACGAATATTTATTAACTGTTTCTACCCGAAAGAGTGTTAGAAAAGTGTAAGGAGATGATCTGAAACGAGAAATCTCCCTCCGCTTTCGGAGCAATCCGCCTAGATCCAATAATGTAATTTCTACAAAGACTTAATTTAAAAAAAAAATTCTTAATTATTTCAACCTTTCTTTCTCTCTCTCTTTCTTCCCTTCCTTTTCGAGTGACCCGAATAATTCGTAAACTGGAATTCGTTAAAACTTTCAACGTAAATTAAGTAAAGCCATTAAATCACTTTACTGTTTTAATTCTTATTCGTTTACCTGAAATTGTTTCTCGAATTTATATATACCGGTAGGCTATATATACATATATACGTATACGTACAGTATATAAGTATAGAAAGTGATGAATTTCGACTTTTATCTTTCTGTCAACCGAACCATTATTAAAATTCATTTTTGGTACGCGAAATTACAAATTTTTCAAAACGGAAAATCATTTGTATGCCCCTTCGGGAGGTACAACTCTTGTTCTCCGACTTCTTCTTTTTTTTTTATTTTTTTCTTTTTCTTCTTTCGGTCGAATATGTTTGCACCATCTCATTCGCCGTTCACGGCCGACTTGCCTAAGGCTGGTAGCCATGGTAACCTGATTGTGATGACGTCACAGGGCCGGTAAGACCGCAGAACAAAATCAGAATGACGATGTCGGTCTCCTCCCCCAGAGACGAGACGAGATGGAACTGTTGAAATTAAAGGGAAATATCTTCCTTTAATGTAGTATCTTGAAGGAGTTTTGTTTGTTCTTTTAACTTTGTCATTTCAAAACTTTTGACTTCTTTCTACCGAACTAGAATTCAATCTACTCGATTGATATCGATAATTAATCCGCTTTCCTTATATTAGAAAACATGGAAGCGGCTTCGTTCTTTTAACACATTATACTCGAGAAAAATGATCTCGACGTCATTTTAAAGAAGTTAATATATATAAATATATATACAATGCGTACTCACGACGTGCAAACTCCAAACAACTGGCTATCCTCTTAAATGTCTCCTTAACAGAGGTCATACGTCACGTTTTAAGCTCCCGAACACTTTGAGCTATTTCGGTAATGAAATTCGATAATCTTAACTTTTGTTAGATTAGATGTGTACACCGTAAAAGAAAATAACGATAAATTATTGTAATTAGCTCAATTTTTTCCATTTTTACATTATTTAACAAGGAACATTACCTAAAAAACGTATACAATAAGAGTTTTAATACAGGCCTATGCTTGAAATAAAGTCTAAAATTCTATGAAGACTTAAGTCATTTTTTAATATCTTTAATATATTTGATAATATTCGAAGTATTTTAGTTTTATTCTTTATAGATCGAGAGGATAATGTAACAATGTTTAAAGTAAAAAAACAGAGATTCAACAGTAAACTTTATTTTGAGAAAACGTAATAGTCGTATGTCATTAGACTCCGAGTCAGATCGTTGAACCCAGAAAACTATAGCACAGCATATCTTATATATTATTTCAAAAATACACACAAAAAAAAATAACTTTAAAATTAAATTATTTTTCTTTAGAAAAATTCCTCGAGAGGAATTAGATACATTTATAAAAGAAAGATCTATCCTTTTCAATTAAAGAAAGGTAAATTGTTATGTTCTTTTTTTAAAAAATTAATTTCTGTTAAAATTGTTTATTTACATAATATATATATGTTTGTGTATTGTGTGTGTCTGTCTGTGTGTATGTGTATGTGTGGGTTTTTTTCTTTTATTTAATAATTAATTTTTAATTAAATTATTAATTTCGAATGAACACGAACAAGTTTTTCTTCGAACTTTATGATTCTCTATTTGTTTATGTCTATGTGATATTTCGTACAAGTACATCATTTTGCCAATTTCCTACTTTAAAATTGATCGAGTTTTATTGATAAAAAGTTTTCTAATATCGAGATGGTGTAGTATATTAGTGGTCTTACTTAATGTTTAAAGGTATTTTTATACACTTATTATCGAAAATTAAAAGAAAACTCTGCCGCTTAGTTTCTTATAAGTGATTAAAATAGTAGAAATTTATTTATAATATGATCATACACTGTAAAAACATCTTTCTCTATATTTTTTTAATTATGCAAACGTAGAAGTAAACAATAAATTGCCTTACATTATGCTATACAAATATTACGTGCAATAAACTTGAATTTATACAAAATATTGCATAAAGAAAAAAGTATTGCTTTAAGCAATCTAAATTCAAAATATTGCACAAAGTATTGCTTCTTTTTTTAATTCTTTAATTATGCAAACTTAAAAAACAAAGAAAAAAAATTGCTCAATATTGCGACCTGCAAATATTTAAGTGCAATAAACTTGAATTTATATATAACCCCTTAAATCCAAGTAATCAAATTTTATTTAATCACCAGAAGTTAAAATGCAAATTTAGTTAATTCTTTACGTAAACGATTTTATTGGATTTATTCGCACATTAAAAATTTGTAGTCTCGTCGTTGTAATCCTTTTTTCCCAGTCAAAGAAAATGATGCTATCATTAGCAATTTTGAATTATTTAAATTCTGTTTTTTTTTTACATAAAAAATTAAAATCAACTTTTTAAAAAAAATCTTTAATATTTTCGTTACGAATATATTTTAAATTTCTTAAAAAGATAAAGTTTTATAAGGAAAAAAATAAATAATATATATATATTGTTTTGCATAGAAGGTATACGCTGTTTAATCCATTAGCTTGACAAGTTTCTTTCGAGCTATCTGTCCGGTTTTTGCTTGATATATAAGAAATTTTACGATTGGTATTTTTATATTTCGTATCTTTTACGACTTCGTTTCATACAGTATTGTTTCAGAATTGCACATTTGACTGTTTCTTCGACGTGGGATCAAATTTGCAAAATACTTAAAAATATATATAAATTTTTATAGTATAAGTCTATCAGTTCAGAATTTTTCTCTATTTATTTATCTTAATTTTTTAAAATACAATTCTAAAATTGAATAAACAAATTTCATAAGTTTACGTGTTATAAAGTATTTGCTGTATATAGGACGTTCCAAAAAAAACTGTATAAACATATCTTAGTTAATTTGTTCATTTTAATTTAATAATTTAATGATTATATTTTCCATTTTCAGACCAATTTTTACCCGGAAAAAAAGACGCTTTACAGAATTAAGGAATGAACTTTTTATCATAAATTACAATAAATATAGCTAATATATTTTAATGTCATCGACATTTGAGAATATTTTCTAAGGTAAATTGTTAGTTATAATTTATCATTTTAAACTTAAAATATATATTTCTCGATAAAAATTGATTCTTTATGAATTTAATTTTTCTTAAAAGAAATAAAGAAAAATAGAAAAAAAAAAACTTGTATAATTTTTTTAAATTGTAGATAAATGAATTAATGGATGTTTTGTGTATTCAATAATAACAAAATGTCATTCAAAATTTTTCTGTTTTTTTGCATTCCCCAAAGAACTAGATTAGTTGTTTTTTTTAATGTTCAAAAACTGAAAAGGGAGAAGGTTATAAACTTTTTTAGATATAAATTATAATTTGATTTTGATTACTCTTTCCGATAACTCAACTTCTTTTTTTTACCTTTATTATTAATATTATTAAATCTATATATAAAAAAAATTTAACAAATATTAATACCGAAAAATGTAAAAAGAAATTTAATAAATTTTTTATTTATTTCAAAAATTATTATTATAATTTTCTTATATCATTTTCCATTATTAATATAATAAAGTCGAGTGACGACACTTATTTACAAATTCTCATTTGAATAAAAACACCTCATACAAAGAAAATTTGACGTATTTTTCGGTCGAAGTTCAAGGTATTTACATAAATTTTTCAACTACTTGTATAAATAACGACACTTCTATAAGTTATATGAAAGTCATATAGGTTAGCTGAGGCACGTATCGGGTACGTGTTCACAGCTGACCAATGGGTACAGGTGGTCAACATGTAACTTACCCGGTAAACCAATAATAATGTTTGACGTGATGAAATGGCGGAAAATGTGACGCTACTTCTAAAATTTTTAGTTTTTTTTCCCCCTTTATCATTTACCATTTAAGTGGAATGCAACTGTTCGTTCGATACATTTATAAAATCCTTACTCTTAAACTAAATCCCACTTTAATCTAAAATCATTAGCATGAAATTATTTATTTGTTGGATTTACTTGTTTATTTCTAAACACAAAACCGATCGGTTTTAGAGAAAATAAAGTAATAATATCGTTAAAAATATATATATAATTACACGATTGAAAATCCATATTTTGTAATCGATTTAGCATAAAATAATAGTAAATTAATGCAGTCGGGTCAAAACATCCGTTCGATACAGGAATGGCTATGGATCGAACTCGGATAGTCGACAAGTAGTCGAGAAAAATCCTATTTTTATGTTATTTTAAATTCTCCAATTTTAAAATTAGTATTACTAAATTACGTGTTAGGTAGGAGTAAGTGAAGTCGTATATATCTAATGGGAATTTATTGAATCGCTCTTTAAGCATAATGGCGATTATGTAGCAGAAACAAAAAATAATACAATAATAATAATAATTTCATTTCGGGTTTCCATCGAAAGTATTTAAAATTAATAGATATTGATATTTGAATAATCGATATTATGTAGTAGTCTATGTATTGTACAGTACTATAAATTTACAATTACAAGGTTCGTAGAACTTACACTTTATTATTTATTTTATTAACTGTAATTTAAATATATATGCTTTTAATTTATTCATTTTACTTATAAATTTAATTTCAAATTTTTTAATTAAAAAAGGATTAGAAATTCATATATTTTTTAAATGTAGGCCTATTTGATAATTTTAAGCTTTAAAATAAATTATAAATATAAGAAATTTGTCATCCCTCTTAGAAGTAAAAAAAAAATCAATTTTTGTCACACATTTGTGCATAATTTAAAGAGAGAATTAATTAAAATCGTGTAAAAAATTCTTTGCATTAGAATAGGATGAAATATAACCTTATGATAAACCCATATTTAAATTTTAATGTAATTTGTAAAAACTCCTGTACAATATTTAAAGATAACTCTTATAATTTTGCAGAATTAAATTTATGAATTTCAATAATATAAAGGTTTATATTTTCATCTCATAATTTGTTAATCAAACATCAAAAATTATTGTAATATTTACCACATCCCATTAATGAGTAGCTTATTCGAGATTAGTTTAGTCATCTATTCTGTTTCGAAAATATGTACTGTACTTCAAAATCAAATAGAATTATTTTGCTATACTGTATTCGAATTAGGTACCGAGTATCGGAATTAATTTAATAAAAGACCAGAGCGTGATAGGGTATGAAGCGAAACTATTAACAAATGTAAAGGATATCGTAGGATATTCGAAAGGTTGGAAGCTCAGACGGCGAGGATTCAGTGGGAAACCCAATGGTATTTTTCCGGTTTGCCACCGAGAAGGTCCGGAATCGATTTCCGTTGATCCGATTCCGGTCATCGAGTTGTGGACCAGGACCATACCTTGACCGGGGCACACATTGTGGCCAACCCTCTCGCCACCAGTCCATTGAATTGTAACTGTACTTTAGAAACGATCAAAATCCCCTTACAACCGAGCCGCAATATTTGGTTAAATTTACCATAAATATTGTGTTTATTAAACANGGTGAACGAAATAAAATTTTATAACCTGCGGATGGAAGCAGAGGAGTCGTATTATTAACAGGAATGACAAACAATGAGGAGGGAGAGATCATTATGGAATAACTACCATAATAAATGCGTATTGTTGTTTATTGAGATCTAGATTCTTTAAAGAAACGTGACTGGATCTAAGTCAAAATTGTTCGCATAATTGGACTTTGCTGAAGAAAAAGAAAACACGTAAAACCACTTTTATTCATGAATTTTAAATAATTAAAAAAAAAAAAGAAGGTTTAGGAAAACTTTAAACGATACTTTTGTATATTAACAATTATTATTAAATAGAATTTAAATAATTAATAATACTATAAACGTGAGTGAAGTAAATATAGCAATACAAGTACACGTATCTTTATACTTCTCAAAGATATCTAACTTCTTATGCAGTTATTGATTGTCTTGAAAATATGATGATGACAGTCTGTACCTTCAAGAATTTATGCTATCTTGTTCGTAGACGTTTTTGAATAATTTGAAGATATTTAAATAGTACAATAATATTTTAAAAAAGATATATTTACTAATCTATGAATAATAAAACATAAGATTAATGTTAAAAATTTTTAAAAGAATATATCATTTCGAGGGAAGATTAATTACATTATCGATTTTGTTAAATAAAGTGATGATAGTAAATAACTGTTATTGCAATTAGGGACATCACACTTGTCGATATTTTGTGATTGTTGAAATGTTTTTGTTAAAAGCTAATTATACAGAAGATTAATGAGAACGAAATTAATTCTTTTAGAATTAAAGGAATGCAAAATGCTAATTTAGTCAATAACAAATTTATAAGACATTATCAAAACTTAAAAAAATTATTTCTTAATTTTAATTCTTATTATTTTAATATTATTTTACACATTTTTAAATGTGATTATTATGAATTATTAAAAATAACAGGAAATTATTATTACATCGATTTTTTTCTCTGAATGTAACTGCAGTACATTATTAATATGTCAATTAAACGTCAATGAATAGATGATCTAATACTATATTATCTTATTTCAGCATTCTAAAATGAAGTTGTTTAATTATTTAGATAATTAATAAAACTTTTCTTTAGAAACTAATTCTGTTTATTTAACATAAACTTCTCGTAAGCCGATGCAAGTTCATTGACCATATGATAAATGAATTATGTGTAGGTCATATTCTTACTTAATGTTTGTTAGATTTTAATTAATATTTTATTTGCTATTTTTTGACACCTCGCTTTGTTTACCATCTTCAAAGTTTTTAACACTGTAGATAAACAACAATAAAATATATACGAAGAATAGATACAAGAGAAATTTAATATTAATTAAATAAAAACGAATTTGTTGATGTGAAGGAAGAAAAATAAGAGAAAGAAAATAGATACTGTAAACAGGTTATTGACAGTCCATCCTATTTAATACAGGATAGATGCCTAACATTTCTTCCATCATTGTCTAACGTTGCAACGTTTGTCTTCAGTGTACATGTAAATTATTGATTGACTAGCAGTAGCTATGTTTGACGGATCCTTTAGTTTGTGTAGTGAGCCATGTTCTCTGCAGACTAGACTTTAAAAAGAAAAAAAAAATTCGAAACTACTCATTCTTCAGTATCAAGAATTGTTTATTCCAAAATAGTTTCTTTCTTTTTTTTTTTAATATTTTTTTGATATTTCGTCCTCGTTAAGTTTGCATTGTCATTATTTTTCTTCTGGTTGAAGAATTTTCTTTGATAAGTGGTGTTTATATAATGAACTTATAAGAGAATAATGACATGAGGTCAAAAGATCGCGTGGTGAAGTAAAGGGGAAGAGTCATTTATAACTCTTCGAAACTGAATTTTATATTTATTTTTTTCGCGATTTATTTGATTTTACACGGTTAGAGATGCGTCACGTGACTGATTCATGGTATTTTGTCACGGTTATTAGATAGTTGATCCATCGGTGCCGTTATAGTTCCGCTAGTTCCAAGAGAAAAACAGAAAATTTCGTGGGATGGTCAAGTGCATTTTATCAGTTAACATCGAGATATAATCTCACATAAACTATAACTAAAAATTTCAAGTATTGTGACTATTATTTAAAATAAAAATTGAATATTTAAATCAGAACAGACACAAGTTTATAAAAGGTAAAAAAAAAATCAATTTTTGTCACACATTTGTGCATAATTTAAAGAGAGAATTAATTAAAATCGTGTTAAAAATTCTTTGCATTAGAATAGGATGAAATATAACCTTATGATAAACCCATATTTAAATTTTAATGTAATTTGTAAAAACTCCTGTACAATATTTAAAGATAACTCTTATAATTTTGCAGAATTAAATTTATGAATTTCAATAATATAAAGGTTTATATTTTCATCTCATAATTTGTTAATCAAACATCAAAAATTATTGTAATATTTACCACATCCCATTAATGAGTAGCTTATTCGAGATTAGTTTAGTCATCTATTCTGTTTCGAAAATATGTACTGTACTTCAAAATCAAATAGAATTATTTTGCTATACTGTATTCGAATTAGGTACCGAGTATCGGAATTAATTTAATAAAAGACCAGAGCGTGATAGGGTATGAAGCGAAACTATTAACAAATGTAAAGGATATCGTAGGATATTCGAAAGGTTGGAAGCTCAGACGGCGAGGATTCAGTGGGAAACCCAATGGTATTTTTCCGGTTTGCCACCGAGAAGGTCCGGAATCGATTTCCGTTGATCCGATTCCGGTCATCGAGTTGTGGACCAGGACCATACCTTGACCGGGGCACACATTGTGGCCAACCCTCTCGCCACCACTCCATTGAATTGTAACTGTACTTTAGAAACGATCAAAATCCCCTTACAACCGAGCCGCAATATTTGGTTAAATTTACCATAAATATTGTGTTTATTAAACAAATATAAATAAAACAAATGAATTCGATTTTTATGATTTTCAATTTTNTTATTATTATTATTATTTTGCTTTTAAATTAAACTGAAAATAATAAAATTTATTTCAATTGGTATTTAATATATTAAAGCGAGTAAAGCTGAGTGTAAGCGTGAGTAAAAATGCTAAAGATGGAATCGGTTTATACAGTTTGCATATAATAAATTTAAAAGGGCTTCTATTTCTCTCGATCTTTATCTGTTTTCACTTTATTCTTTCTAATCTGCTGCTTCTCCCTCATCTTCCCGCTGCAGATTTTTCGCTAATCTTTTTTGCTTCTTCTGATCCACTTCCTCCCGATCTTCCTTTTTATGCTTCTCTTCCTCTTATTAAAATTTTAAATATTCATCGCTACGCTATAAAACGAATAAATGCGAATGTTATAAAGATTGATTTATTAAAAGCAAAAACGGTTTAAAAGAGAGAATATCATTTAAAAAATCTTTGTTTCCAAGAAATTAAAGCAAGTAGAGAGAGAGAGAGAGAGAGAGAGAGAGAAATATTCGCTCTAATGCCATTTATTGATCGTTTGAATTGACTGGTGGCGCCGTCTGCCGAGTTTTGTGTCATCGAATCAATTTTTTTTTTTTTTTTAGATATTCTTTCCATTTTCCTTCTTTCCATCTTCCTTGCAAAAAGCGGTAAACAGGCATCCATTTGAAAATATCGGATTTTTCTTCTTTTTCGGGGGGGGGTAGAATATTTTCGACCACAATTTTTATTTTTTTAAAAATAAATTTTCAAAAATGTCAAATCGAAAAAAAAAATTAATGCTTCGTTCGTATTAGTAAACGTATTTCTGGACGTGGAACAATTTAATTGAGCTTAAGATCATATATAAGAGTTAAACATTGGTATTGAAAGCGTGTAACGTTAATTGAAATTAAGCATCTGTATCGGTAACAAGCGCAAAATACATTAAAATAGTTTACGTGGCGCGTAAAATCAACAGCTCATTTATTCAAGTTTTCAACGTATTTTAAAATTTATTACATAATGTAACTCGTAGGAATCGGAAAAAAAAGAGACTCGAAAAATTAAAAAATATAATTGGATAAAATGATATACTTTACGAAAGTAAAAGGCATTCCTTGGGAGTTTGGGTGGTAGATGCGATTTCGGGGAAAACGGACGTTTCGATAGTGCAATCGCTTTCAATTGCAGATGGGAAGCATTAAAAATACTTACTAGCGTTTAACATTAATTGGCTGCTGGATAATAAACAGACGTCTGGCGAGTAGTGACATTCTGCAACTCGGAATCGATCAGAATTTAAACTGAGTATGAGGGGGGTTTTAGTAGATGGGAAATACCTTCCGGCAATCAGCAGCAAAAGCTGTTATTTATAACACTTCTGACCTTCCATCACCACTCGGGGGTCTGAGAAAGACGCTTTTCCAATTGAACTCTACCCGCTCGGTTTAATAAATTATACTTTACCATGGTGATCCTGCTGCACATGTTGCGTTGCTATTGAAAGTATTAGGAAGCAAACTGGGTAAGATTTCTCCGCTTTAGACCTTTCCCCCTTCTTTCGGCTTTATTATTCAGAATTTTTCTTTTTCGTATTGTTTGATTTTTTAATTTTTAAAAACATTTCTTCATTCTTCCATGTTCTTGCCTTCAAGGCTCATTCTTATTATATATTTTTTTTATTTTAATTTTTCATTATCTTCTATTTTTCTATCTATTGTTTCTTCTCTAATATCTTGTCTTTCCTAAAGAATGTATTTTTATCCCAGCTCCATGCTCTACAGAGCTTGTATTTAATAATAATAACGTATTGGAAATTATATATATTGGCTCGGGAATATTTTGATATTTCGGTTCTTTTTGTAAAAGAAAATCAAAATTTTCCAAAAGGCTTTGATCCAAACAAAATATTCATTGTTTCTTTTAATCTCTTGTCAAAATTTCTTCTCTTCAATTTATAGTGAGGAGTGACAATCACTTTCGACGTATGAAGTCTATTAATATTTTGTTTATTAACTTGGTTTTTTTCCTTTTTTTGTTTGTGTCTAAAAGAACTTCGAAATATTCGAAGGTAAATTGTGTCGCTGTATTGATAGCGCTGGCGAATCAATATCTTGAATGAAATCTTTGCCTTTTCCTTAGGGAAACACTACTGAAATTACATTTAAAATTTGATTAGTTATTAAATTGAAGTTATTATACGAAATTTGGAACGGAAAAAATATTATTTGATTTTGAAATAAGAGAATAAAAAAATACTGTTCACTTATGGGTGTTTTAATTAATTTTATACTAATTATAAAAAAATCTTAATGATAATTTATACTTCTGGCTAAATTGTAATTTTTTCATTTTTTTAATACTCGAAGAAATCAATTTTCCTAAACTTCGCCGTCTATCTCTCAGAGACACACACACACAATCTACTAAAAAGCCATTAAGCTCCTCGCAACCCTATAGAATTTCAGGTAAAGATCATATTTTCTTTATAATAATAATCAAGCTAGCGTGGTTATAACATATATAACTCTCATACCTTTATAAAGAAAACACTGGAAATAATAAATACACAGAAAAGATGCAGATATCGAGTTTATTCAAACTGGTCCACGATGAAACGAAAACTTTAAAGAATCATTTAGACAAGGGAGGATCACCATCAACTCGTCCATAATCTCGGTTTAACAAGCAGACAATACGTATTACTGCAGTTGTAAAAGGACATTGCAGCCTATTTACTTGGTATCCTGCCGTTTCGAATAACTAGATCTTCAAAGAGGAAAAGATTTCTATCCTCGTTTTTATTTCAAACTTTGAAAGTTTTCTTCGCTTCTTAAATAAACCCAATCATAATTGATGAAATCTTAAAGCAAAAATTGATTAGATACAATCCCATTCTCTGCGACAAGAAGAACAAAGATTCAATAATCGTGTCGAACATGATTAGACTACAATATTAGTAACGATCCAGCAACAATTACTTGTTGCTAACTGTCGGCAAACTTAAAAGATGTTTTACAATTATATTATTACGTTTTACGAATATTGATTTAAACTAAGGAGCCATTTTTATTGCCTTTTTTCAGCAATTTGACTTAAAAAAGATAAAATAAAAACTTTGGCCTCTATTATCGAGCCAGCCCATACGATTTTAAAAGAAAAAGAAAAGAGTTTTTGTGTATTTTCGCCAACATTTATACCCCGAAATCTTCAAAACGAGAAAATTTATAGTGTCTTTATTTTGGTAATAAATTCGGAATGATACTTGTCAGTTGTTTTCATTCAGAAAATATCGAAACTTTAAGAGTAGATTTGGAATCGACAGGTGAGAAAATGTCTTTTTTCTTTTCAAATCTCCGAACATTAACTCGGTCATAACTTTAAATTAAATCATTCTTCCTTTTAAAGAGATCCATCCTGGAATTTTTCACAATACAAAAATAATCATTTGGAGCTTCTTTCGTCTTATGAATGGATAAATAATTGAATTCTATCTGGAAGGTGATTGCTTTCTTCGTCTTTAAAACATATTATACCGTGGATTGAGGGAAAAACTAAGAATATTCTTATATAAGCTATATTTTAAACATATACGTTTATTTGATCTAGTTCTATATATGCAGCGACTATAAAAAATTATTTTAAACCATAAAACTTATTTTCTTTTAAATATCTTGTAATTTAGATTAAATCATTCTTTTATCATTTAAATACTGTATACATAAATATGTGTAATTATAGAGTATTTATTATAACAATTTTTGCCAATACAAATAAAATTCCTGTTAATAATAGTCCATTTAAAATTTTAAAGATATTTCAATGGAAAATATTTTACAATATCTAAATTGGGAATTATCGATTGCATTTTATAGCCAACATCAAATATATTTCATGCAATTTTAAACATGGAGTCTAAGTAAACAAGATAAAAGAAGAGAAAATTATTCTTAAATGTAATTAAGCTATAATTAATATTAATTACCGAAAAATTATTTTATATATAATTACAAAATAAGAGAATAATTTAAATGATTAAAAAACAAAAAATTAATCTTTTAATTCAAGTTTTGGATCTCTAAATGGATCAACCCATACCAAAAATAAAGAAACATGAATAACAATTTCAGTATTTTTGCTGTTTAAATTATGATTTAATAGAATATTCGACTATTTGGAATATTTAAAATTTTAATTATTCGAGACTTATGTTTAAAAAATCGCAAAACATTTTTAAAAATTCAAAATTGAGTTTTTTTCCTTTTCTTAAAGAAGAAAACATCAAGTTTTTCCTNATTATTGCAAAGAATAATATATATATATATATTAAAAATAAGAACTTAACTAAAAAATACATGTCATTGTTTCCATTAATGTATTTTTGTTGTTATGGCAACGACAATTTCTAATCGCCGAGTAAATTTATTGCTTGGTAACAAATCTGTTTATCGATTTATCAGAAAAAAACTTAATATCCAATAGAATGTAATTCTTAAAGAATGAATAGTAATTAGAAACATTTAGATAATTTAACCTTTTTTCACAACCTTCATTTTTTATATATTTATACACACAATATTTAAAAATTTTGAAAAATAATCTTAACTCGAATGCTTTTAATTAAAAAATACAATCGAATTAATAATATTCAAATTTAAACAAACTTCATAACAGGATTGTTTAAATAATAAATTAGAAATGTAATTACGGAAAATCCAAAATTATTAAACTAAATCGGGATAATCTCCATCTCTTGCTTAAAGAAAAATGATGTTGCAAACATCTAGATTATTGATTACTCCAGTCTGGTAAACAGCTACTACCGTCTGCGTTTTGAAATTCGTTCCTAGTTATTTTAGAAATCTTCGAACGTAATTAAGTTTGAGAAATAACAACAAAATTCATTTTCTTTTAATGGTGACGTCATCAATATTATCACCCCTATTAACAAGTTATGAGTAATTTACAATAATCGATTTACTTTCCCTTTTTAAATGTGAAAGGTTAAACCGGTCGAGTTCCTTTATATAATTATTTAAAAAAGGAATATACAACTATAAATCAATTTATGCCATAATAAATAAACTTTAAAAAATATAAAATAGATATTAAAACTTTTATGTCATATTAACCCATTAAAACCTCATAAAAAATAAGTTATTACAAGATCATAGTCTATAAACGTTTCGTGTCCGATTTAAAAATCCATTAATTACAGTATATATATTTATTTTTTTATAATAGCCTCACGTGTTTTAGTTATGGAATAAAAAGATAATTTGTTTTAATTATTTAAAAACATTTTTTATAAACGTTTTTACGACAAAGATAAATAATAAAATCAAATATTATCAACAATAAACATGGCAATCTGTTAGAAAATCACCGATCCACGAAGACATAAATTTTCTATAAGCGTATGTATAATTGTGCCATATGCTTATGCACACAATAAAAAAAAATACAGAAGATATTCTAGTATTTATTTATTTTTATAATTTGCGTGTTTATAGAATATGTTTCCATAAAGCGAGCGAATTTGTTATTGTTATGATAAAGTTTCTTTTTTTTAATCGAAAAAGTACAAATAAAAGAACAGTATGATTATAATTGTTTGTTATAAATCTTTTTGGCAAAGTTATTATATTTGAGGCACAATTCAATGTTAAAAATCGATGATCAAAATCGGAGTGCAAGGCTTCAAAATCGAGGATCGATAACATCGGAAAGCGTAGATTAGGCATTTAAAATTGTAGATTAAGTACCAATTAAACTTGTATACCAATAGAGTTTGAAATTTAGATCAATTAACATTGGAATTCGTAATACATTAACACTGTTTAAAACTGTCGATCGGCATTATTCAAAATGCAGATTGATTTCGTTCAAAACTAAGAACGTTACGGCATAAACCAGTTTAAAATGTATTCAAATTTGCACATTGATGACATTACAACAAGGTGTTAATGACGATAATGCATAATACGTTCAATCAAATAATATATTTTAATTATAAAATATTATGCTAATGTCTAATTGCTTTCTAGTAATTATTAAATTTTGAAGAATGGCCAATTTCTTTTATTATTATTATTATTTTTTATTAATATCGATAACTTTCTATTTATAACTATTTATTGAATAGTTCTAATTAGATATACTATTACTCCACTTTGTCTTTTGAACTATTCACATCGAACACGTTTATGCCCTTTGGAATTGACGGTATGCAAACTTCTATAGCACACATTTATTAAGAAATGGATAAAGTTACGTTTTCCAACAATAATCGAACTTTATAACTATTGTGCAAGACAAAAGACAATTTCGCTAAATGGAAAATATTTTAATTTATATAAAATTTTATTATAAATGATATACGCAATAATTTTTTTATTGAAAATTTATGGATTTTTAATAAATGAATTCAAAAATTTACACACACACATATATATATATATATATTTTTTTTTTTGAAATCCAGATGGCACTAGCTTTCGGTATGATAACGTAGAACAAAATTATTATTAAATTGTTTGTTCGACGAGAATTTATTAATAAGGTAAAAATAAATTTTTTAAATTAAAATAACCAGTATTAAGTTTTTGAATACGATTTATTTATTCGACGAATTAAAATAATTACGATTATTTTTAATATTCTCGCTAGATGGCAGCACAAAACAAATCCACGCTTTTATATACAGTATATATATTTTAATTTCTAATTATTTTTATTCCAAAATTTTGGATATTTAAATTTATCTAGTAACATTTGATTTTATCTGTATTTAAATGGCGTAAAACACAAAATGAAATTACACGTCTTAATATATTATTTTAACCAGTTTAAAATTTGAAAAAAAAATTTTTTTAAACTGGAAGGATTGAATTATTTGGCAATATTGGTTTAAATTTTGAATATTTTAGAGTTTTGAAACTATTATTGCAAAGAATAATATATATATATATATATTAAAAATAAGAACTTAACTAAAAAATACATGTCATTGTTTCCATTAATGTATTTTTGTTGTTATGGCAACGACAATTTCTAATCGCCGAGTAAATTTATTGCTTGGTAACAAATCTGTTTATCGATTTATCAGAAAAAAACTTAATATCCAATAGAATGTAATTCTTAAAGAATGAATAGTAATTAGAAACATTTAGATAATTTAACCTTTTTTCAACGTCCCCCTTCTTGCTAAATATATAACGAATTTTTCATTTTAAAAATTTACCAAATATTTTTGGATTAAACATTTATAATAAAACGATTGTTTTAAAATTTCTGTACTCTTCTAAAGAATTTTAATATTTTTAATTACAAATAACAGCATTTTAATCAAATTAATAATAATAATAATAATAAATCGCCCGTTTTAATCTTTAATCGATTTAAGCATTTCAGAAAATTAAAAAGTAAAACGTCGATTTCTAAATTAATTGTTTATACTGTATATTATTTCATATTAATTTTTCCCCTTAATTTGAAATTGAAAAGTATAGACCAGTGTTTCTCAACGGGGGCGATTTCGCCCCCATGTGGGCGTTTTTCCATGTTGAGGGGGCGATTAGTAACAATTTATATTTTGGGGAGCGAAAAACAATTTTCTGGGCGATATAGTAAAACATTATATTAAGAATAATTAGATATTTTATTCGTTATATCGTACAATAATTAAACAAATAACATTATACTAGTCACTAGTGTATTCAATGCAGTACGAATTTGGCGTTAGTCTTGGTTCTCGGCATCGGAATTTTGAAGTGAAGGGGGAGATAATAGGTAATGGTTTTATTGAAGGGGGGCGATACTACGTTGAAGGGGGCGACGATTCGTTAGATGTTGAGAAACACTGGTATAGACTATATAAAAAAAATATTAAGGGGCAGAGATTTGTTTATTCCTATTGGTTGTAAATTTGAATGATAAATGTAGAGTACAGTATATTAAATTACAACACGTGAAAAATTACATTATATAACCGCAGACTCAATAAATATATAAAAATTATATTTAAATTCACATTTTCATTGTTTATATTTCTATGAAACAATTATCAGTATTATAATTTTCAGATAGGGATATGAAAAAGCTGACAGAATTTGAATAAAATAATTATAATTTCCGATTTTGCAACCATTATATATTTTTTTCTATAAGCTTAAATTGTTTGTATCATATCTTTTAATTAAAGAAAATAAATTTTTTTGTTATTTCAAGAAATATAAATTATATTGTGATAAAACCAAAAAAAGTCATTCACCTTTCTATAATATTAACTCATTTTCAAAAGTTTTAATATTAACATGGGTTATAAGAATTTAAATATCCACATTAGTTTTTCCAGAATTTTTAAAATTATTAATTATACAAATTTAACTATTGAATTGATATTTTTTGAAAAATGTTTATTTTTTTATATAAAATATATATTATGATGCTATTAAAATTGTTTTATGACTTCATAACTAATTGACAATTGATAAATGCATTATTAGAATAAGTAGAATAAGAATGTCAAAGAAAAAAATTCAAGATTATTATTTATTATTCAATTTTCAAATGTAATTTTAATTTGTTTGAATATTATAGATTAGCCAGATAAAAATTACGGACTTTCGGGAATATTTTTGTCCTTTTATTTAATAAATTTCACTGATTCAAAATATAAAAATTTTATAAAAATTCAGTAAGTGATTTCATAGTATTATGTGAAACAATTATTATAATAATTAAAAAACACTACTTAAAAAAAATACATCATCAAAAATTTTTAAATTGTTTATTTCTCTTTTTTTGTCTTTTTTAAATAAGGAACATCTATTGTGAGCAGGCACAATGAAAACGTGCATAAACACATTCGACAATTACCAAAAAATGTTTAACGTACAGCATATACTCACGAGTTCTGTAGCGCCTCATATAACTGAGGCATAAATTCAAAAATCACAATGGCAACATTATATTGATTTTTAATACTTCACACTAAAATGCTGCATAAACATTATTCTTTACCATCAACAGATCAATCTTCTTTCAAAACACAATTCACTTTGAAATTTGTTCACATGTTGAATTTTCAATTAATACATACATAACATACATACATAAAAAAACTTCAACTACTTTTCAATGTATAACTGTGAAGATTGAAATCTCAAAAACAATTTTAAAGAAATTTTATCAAAATTATACAGTATTTCTTTTTTTTTTTAATTTAAAAAAAAATCAACTAAATTTTTAAAATGTCATTTTATTTGAGGTACATTAAAAAGTGGATGAAGTTTTCATTTTTTAAGTAATTTTTTAATTATTACTAATTAGACATTTTTCCAATATTTAGATTTCAAACAATTTAAAAATATATACCTTGCTAAATGTCTTTACATTTATTTTATACAAGATTCTAGACGTGGCACAATTTCAAACTTATGTCGAGTTTTGTGAAAAATATGACAAAGATCACATCTGTTTTCCAAACCAGACCAGTATATATTTATTTACATCAATCTGCATATCTCCAATACTTAAAATCAGAGATCTTTTTAATGAGGATTATAAAACAGTGCAAATATTCATTTTATGATACTGAAAGAACACTTTATACTGCAACCCACTGTGAATAAATGTAATACTATTTCTTGAATGCATGTGTCCAGAGCATATGTTTACATTATATACATATATGTATGTAAAAAATTTAATACCTCAGCATGGGTCCCAGATGCAGAATGGAATGGATGGACTAATGAATTGGATATCACAGCTTACTGCTTACTCTAACTGGGGAATAATATTTTACTAATATGGACTTTATAATAAACTGAATGCTCGGCATCAGGAACTAATGTCACAACCCATCGTCGTCTCGATGAAAATGGAGGAAGAATAAGCAAACTCAATTTCACAATGGAGTGCACTATAAGCAATAATTTACAATTACAAATCATATTCATACCATATAAGAATTACCATTGTTGATTCCTATAAAATACACAATATTTGGTCAATTCTTTGGTATATAAATAATAACAAAATTAATATACATTGTTTCGTTAAAATCTTGATTAGCTATCTGTAATGCTAAAAATTAATTTAAATATTCTGTAAACATTTCACATAAATAAAACAAGAGACAATTTGCAAAAAATATATCTTTTGTCTTAAATTCATTTTAAATAATGTTATTGAATAAAAGTTAAGTATGAAATAAAGTATATAAATATTAACAACAAAAGCTGCTATATTACAATAATTAAAGAAATTACTCTGTTAAATGAAAAAGCACCAATATCATCTCACTGCAATTAAGGAAAAACAAAATTATTCTTACCATTAGAGCTAAAACTTAACTGCAATTTATGGCACTGATTAGTTTAAAAAGTGACAAATTCCTATTAGTTTGATGACTTTTACACATATAAAGTATTCTAATAATGAAATCAATAAATGAAAAACAGAAAATAAACTAACAGCAAATTACAATAAACATTTTTTCAAAATAAATTTGTAACCAAAATATATAAAATTATTTAATTTTTAAAGTATTTCAAATGTTAAGTCTGTCAAATTAAATTATAAAAAATATAATTTATATATAAAACAGGTTAGATTAAGATGAATTTTTCAGTTATTATTATGGTTTTTCTAAGTTTATACAAGGTGAAAAAAATTAAACTGGAAGAATATTTTTTTCTAAATTTTAACTAAAATTCTAAACTTCTGTAGAATAACAAATCTTTAAAACAGTTACAGAAATTCAATAATAAATAAGCAATATAGAACAAATATCTAAAACAATAATAAAAAAATAAGATATTTCCTCATTCCAATTTTAATATTAACAGTATATTTTTATTCAAAAATTATATTTAAGCTAATTGTAAAACTAACAATTTATTTGTATTTTTGCAAATAGTCTTGTATGTATGAAAAATTTAAAATATTTGCCAAAGAATTAGCTTATATTTGGTTTGTGACTTGAAAGAACAATAGTTTTATGTAAAATTGAGTTTTTCTAATTAAATATATTATTTAGAATTAGTTTAAGTTCAAGATTTGATTTAATAATTTTTAAAATGTTTATATATATATAGGCCTTAGAATTTTTTGAAAAATATGGATTTAGTAGTAAAATCAACTAAAGAATTGAGTGAAAAGTTTATTTTTACATCTTGAACTCTGAGTAATAACCATTACAGATAACCTCATTAATGTCTATTTGAATCTTCTATGAGTTCTTACCTTACGACACTTCAATCATTCTATATAAACCAAGAAAAATTAAATTAATTAGAACTCTTATTTTATAATCATGATTTGATCTAGGTAGTGTCTTGAATTCAAAAGAATAGCAGTTTATCACTGATTCTATGATTTGTATTTTTTTCTTTCAAATATAGCTGAAATAATTTATACACTACAAGTTCTAAAAAAAATTAACGTATTAATTTAACACGAAAATTTCAGATGATACCTGAGTAAAATATCAACAAATTAGTTTAGATAACTTAAGAAAATAAACAACACACATACATATATTTATCATTTAAGGGAATCATGATGTCTCCATGTTCTGCTAATTCAATGAGATGTAATTTTGTGATGTAATTTTTGCTTTTCCAGCACCAACATTTTTAAGTTCTGATGATCAAAATAAATACATAAAATGTTCTTTTAGGTTGCTTTTGGACAGTTGTAAAAACATTGGCTATTTCCTATACCTTTTACCAGCAAGGCATAGATAAAAGTTTCTGCACTGTGGTTTGAGGTCCCAAATGGATCACAGTATTCAAGACTGACAACAGTCTTAATAAAAAAAATTTTCCTTTCCGCACAGCGGTGAGACTACAACATTGGTTTTATTTCTTCTACAGAACCTCCCCATCGTAAACGATAAACACCTGTTCTCCACCTGACATTAGGTTGCCACAAAGCTTTCACAAAGATATATATCGCACAACATTCACGAAACATCCATGTTATGACAAAGTCTGTTTTACTAAATGGAAGTGAACTATTCTGAAATGTTAAAATATCAATAATCAATAGTTTTATATAAAGTTCATAAAAGATGTATTACAGAATAGCTTTGGAATTAACTATAAATATGATGGTGATTTCTTTTATATTTAAGGTCTTGTGAAAATTGTATAGCTTGAACCTTCAATCATCCATGTCTACTTCGCTGAACATTTTAAAACAGATTGGAGTAGTTTTAACGTGTTTGTTCTCATCTTTTTATGAGCCATCACAAAACATATTTCAACCCAAAATAATTATATTCGAATATTCATTTAAGGCTAAACAAATTTGCAATATCTTTGCAATTTATTTATAGAATGTGTCCAATTAATGATGATAATTCTTTCATTGAAATTAATATTAAAAAATCTTAAATCCAGTAAAATAGAATGTTCATTTCGTTAATAAACTGTTAATAAGCAAATAAAATTCAGAAAAACACATTTAAGTTTAATCTTTCAATTCTTATTTTTATAAATATAAAAGAGTTTATTTGATATAAATATTCGAAAACCTTAGAAAAACATTGAATAATAAGATAATATTTTAATCAATTCTCATCAAACAAGCCATTAATATTTATTGCAGACTTAACACCAATGAACTGTAGCAAATAACTATGTATAAGAACTTTGAACTCCCTTTATATAAGTAGCACTTGAATAAAGTAAACTGTACTGTCTGTTTGTAGTAACAGTATGTTTATAATATAATTTAAAACTTTCAGAATTGAACAGTTAAATATTAAATTATATTCTGATGCTTTTGGCCAAAAATTATTTCTCGTTACATTAAAAATTACAAATTAGAAATATATTATTAAAATTTAAGTTATTGTAAACAGTTTATTTTATTATCGATATGATTCATCATTTAATTTTATCTGAATTCAGCAATTATGGATAAATAAGTTTAATATTCTACTTCTCAGATGATGTATTTTAACTCTTATCAAAGTTCGATAATTATTGATGTTATTAATATTAAATGAAGGAATTTAACTATTTTTTTTTTCTTTTAAATAATCTAAATTTTCGACTTCAGAACAAAGAAATATCAGTGTTCGAAATATTTAAAAATTAGCATTTTCTTTGTCAGAATAGATATTGTTTGCAGCTTTATTATTTCTCTGTACAAAATAATTTTTCAAATTGTTCACTAAAGATTATAATGTAAAATTTAAAAAAAAATTTAGCATTTTAATTATTTTCTTCATAGAAATAATTGAAAGTATACTTAAATAAAATAACATTTAAAAGAGACTGAAATTCTGATTAGAAATGATATTAAATGACATGAAGAATTAAGACACAAATCTTAATACTTACCTGTCTATAGACACAAATTAATTGCTTGATTATTTTGATTTGAAGACAGAAAATAGATATTAATTACGGAATTGAAATTTCTTAATTCAAATTTTAAAGGTAGAAATCATGAAAAGGAATGTTGCACAAGTTTTGTTTTCAGAGTTAGTAGATTGTTGTCTATTTTGTTTGAATTTCCTTATATCGCTGTTTCGGTTCAATTTCGTATTTTCTAGGTTCCATTTAACTGAATGATTGAAGTTCAATCTTCTTCCTATCAGAGCAAAGAAGAAGATTAAATAGTTCGAATTGTTTTTATTTTTCACAAACATTTTGAATTGATGTTTCGTTCTTTATCGAAAAATCTTCTCAAAAAGTTTAATCGCGAATAATGAAATACTGTTTCTTATAAAATATATTTAAATTTTACTTAAATTTTAATGTCTGTTTACTATAAAAATGTAAGATAATTGAAAAAATGCAAAGTCATATTTAATTTAAAAACAGGAATAAATAGCCTAATAAACAAGAAAATTTTTCAAATTGAAATAAACCATAAATTATCGAAAATATTTTTTTAAAAGAAAATATATTTATTTCTTTTTTAATTTATTAATGTGTGTATCACTCAAGAAAACTGCAAAAAAAAANAAAACATTGGCTATTTCCTATACCTTTTACCAGCAAGGCATAGATAAAAGTTTCTGCACTGTGGTTTGAGGTCCCAAATGGATCACAGTATTCAAGACTGACAACAGTCTTAATAAAAAAAATTTTCCTTTCCGCACAGCGGTGAGACTACAACATTGGTTTTATTTCTTCTACAGAACCTCCCCATCGTAAACGATAAACACCTGTTCTCCACCTGACATTAGGTTGCCACAAAGCTTTCACAAAGATATATATCGCACAACATTCACGAAACATCCATGTTATGACAAAGTCTGTTTTACTAAATGGAAGTGAACTATTCTGAAATGTTAAAATATCAATACTAATTATTATGCTATAATTTAAATATATATTTAATATAAAAAATATTTTATATTTATATGATTCATGTCTGAACTTTTTCCTTTAAATAAAAGTTTTAACAGTAAATCAATCAATTAGTGCTTTTCTTTATAGAAATATATACTTTATTATTCAAAACTATTATTTATAAAATTAGTTTTTTTACTATTTAAAAAAGTTGGATATGCAATAATTTAAATTAAGTATCCTACCTGAATTATAGAAAGTAATATCCAATCGAGGAAAAACCAGATAAGAATGTGTACTAAGCAGACAACAACTGCATCCCATTGGAAGAGAAAATTAGTAGCCCATGCAGCAAGAATGCCCAACAACATACATTCAGATAATGGCTCTAATACCATTGTATGAGGCACCATAGCAAATCTTAATTTTGCCCATCTAAACCAAAAAATATAAATAAGTTGCATATTCTAAAAATATTAAATATATATATATGTGTGTTATGAATTTTTGGTATACAAATTTGCTAAATATAATTTTAGATTTTAATGTAAAATAATTGATCACAAATGGTTAAAATGAATTAAAAAACCTTATTGGAAGAATTCCTCATGATACTGAAAGAAATCAAAATATATAATGTAATTTTTAAATGAATTTTTTAAAAATTTGTTAATGGCAAAACCAATTATTATACTCTGTAAATATAATCTGATTTAGCATCATCATCTTACCAATTTACTTGCAGTTAATCGATTTACCTTCTGCAAAATCTGAAGCTACAAGTAAAATGGTTGTTTTTAAAATTATTTTATAAAGAATGACAAGAGGTCATGATAAACAAAACCTCTTCATTGAAAAGATGTTAGAAACTGATAAATTTANTTTACGGACTACGGCTGATTGAAAGGTTTTCTTCCATAAAATTAATCGATTCTACACTAATCCAACTCAACATTTCCAAAATACGTATATTTTTTCGTAGTTTTATAGGAATCGTAATTATAGGGACCGTAATTATAGGGGGGTCGACTGTATCTAATTTGACCTGGCATTGTCACAATCATTAAGTTACATATTTATATGGTGAGTCTTCTAACAATCCTAATAAACTACACTGAGGAATTAGTTTATAATGTTCATGTTTATATTTAAGTTGGCCATAAAAATATGAAAATTTTTTTATATTTGTGCAAGACATTTTTTTTATATTCGTACATAACATACTCAAGTCATTCACATTTTCACAATTTAACTACTTGTTATAGCAAGTCTTGTATATAATCATCACTTTAATAAATAAGACTTTTTGTGTCCCATTATATTTGGAGAGTTTCAATACCTCCATTTCTTATGCTTTCTGGTTTTAGAAACTTTGAAATTGTTGAAAAAAACTAAAAAAGAGAATCTTTGAATAGTGTTTTACTTCTTCAGTTGTTTATATAAATTTGCAATACAGTAATACCCCGAACTTACGCGATAGGTGGGACCGAGCGATAACCGCGTAAGTTGAATTCGCGTAAGTTGGGGTATAATTTCACAATTTGTCTAAAATCCAAGTCGAATGTATGTAAGCTAATAAATGTTCTCGTTAATCTTATCTCGTCTTTTGATTCGTTTCCGGTGACAAGAAATCACCACATAGAGTTTCTCGAGTCTCCGTAGATATAACAAACACAGAAATAAATACACAAAATAAATTGTAGCTATGTGTCTATTCCGCACGACACGTCTGAACATGTAATCTGAACAATAGTGTGGGGGAGTGAGTAATCAAGAGTTGCGTGGCGCTCAAACAAAAGATGAATCGACGAGATTTGAAAATCGCGTAACTCTGGGTTTGCGTAAGTCGAGGTATTACTGTATATTTATATAAAAATTTTATAAGCTTCTGTTGTTATACTACAACTATTATATGATAAGAAATGAAACAACAGGCTCTATAATAAAGATAAAGTTATACTAAACTTGCACTTTTATTTTAATACTAAATTGATAAAAAAAAGTATTTTTAATAAACTTTGAATGCTAGGATATGTTCAAACTGTGATGTATCAATTTTTTTAAAAAATAACTTTCCAGAAAGTTTCAAATATTCAAACTATGTGACAATGGAGTCAAAGGTTCACAGCACAATTTAATTATCATCATCAATTAATAATTAATAATAATGCCAAATAAAAATAAAATATCTATCGGAATGATTTGGATATTTTTAGAAAAGCAGAAAGAAAATAATGGCAATAGAAGCATTATACCTGGAAATAACTTTAAAAATCAAAACATCTAGGTTTTAAAAGACCTATACTGCAACAATACTGGAGTAAAACTTAAGGACTTGACATTGTTCTGGTAGAGATCAACACAATGTTTAAGATTGTTTGAACCAAGTAAAAAATAATGGAGTTTATGGTTATATAATATATAAATATCTCCACATTAAAAATTAATAATATTGAGAAAAGTAAAAAATTCAGTATTTTAACAAGCAAAACTATATTGCTCATTTTATTTTTCCATATATTATTTTTTTATCTACTTGTTTTTATTTTTATTGATTTGATGTAATCAGATCAGATTACTTTAAATAAGTTAAGTGGAGGATTGAGATAGCAGAATAAAAAGAAGTCCAGCAATAAGTTGCACAACTTTCCTGGCAACAACATTTAAAACTGCATTTGGCATTATTTGTTATGATATTTTATTAAAAAACTTTATATAATTAATTATTATAAAATGGCAAAAAGCTTAATTTTGAGGGTATGGATAAACTTTTTATTAGCATTTACAATTTCATATAAAGTAAATTCCATGTCATATCTATTGAAATATGACAAAAGACACAGGAGTTAAGCTTCAAAGTGGGCAAACAAAATTGTGCCACACGCAAACACTAACATTCATAAATCTAGAAAATACTCCCAAATTTTTCTACATTTCTCAATGTTTCAAGGTCTCAAATCCAAAAATGTAAAAATCTTGAGGAGTCATTTTTTGATTTAAGTGCCATACTTTTCCTCTTATATATAATAGCAGAAAAGTATATACAACTTTTACTAAAAATACCTTTCAGCTTATTAATTCAAGTATTCTGGTTAATTAATATTTAATAAATGATAAGTGAAAATGGACTTATATTCACATTAAAAATAAATGCAAAAAGAAACATTTCAAATTAAGAATAGCTACAACAAATAAAAATTCATTAGTTTCCAAATTTCTTTATTGAAAAGCAACATCAAAATACCTTGATTAGGATAATGTTTTAGGTTCCAATGCAATAATTTTTATTTCAATCAAATTTTTTTTAAAATAAGACTTTCTTAAAAAGTTATTTGTTAAGAACATAACAAGCTTTATTAATTATTAAATAAAATTTATTTACCTTGTGAGCCTATTCTGGAAATGAAATAATTCAGAAAATCCTGAATTTTGCCATGCTGGCTGGGAGCTGATGTTTAATTTCCATCCTCTATCAAAACAGAAAATTTTAAAATTAGTTCTCACATTAAATTGCCATTTATGAAATTAAACATTTAGAAATTCTTTAGCCATAACTTAATCTTGTTATAATTAACTTGACAAAAATTCATTTTTATAACTGAAGTAAAATAACTGATATGATAACTTAATGTTAAGTTATGTTATTATATGTTATTTTACTTCAGTTAACACTATGTAAAAGTATTACAACTATGTAAAGTGCTTTATAAGGAAAATAAACTGATCAAACAAAATATCGAACATTTTCAAGTTTTAAGCTTGTCATCATAAATAAAATAAATAATCTTTTAAAATATTTTTATTTGGTTGAAATAGAAAGTTTTCTTTGTATTACTTATAAATTTGGAGATTTTTAGTAATCTTCAGGGCTGTGGAGTCACGTAAAAATCTACCGACTCCAACTCTGACTCTGACCAGGGGCGGACTTGTTACTGAAAGAGACCCGGAAATTCTGATGTCATCACATGACCTCAGAATAAAAGATTCAATAAATAGAGTTCTAATAAAGATAGGATGCAGAAACCTTTTATTCTAAAGCTAAAAGACTCCTCTAAGTAATGACATAGTCAATATATAAATATATATTTGATAATTTTTACTTTTCCGGCTGTTATATATAACAGAGGGAAAGTATAGTGCTCAGTCAAAAAATGTCCCTTCCCAAATTTTTACATTTTTGGACTCAGGACACCTTGAAATTTTGAGATATGCAAAAGATTCGAGATTTTTTTTCCTATATGTGTGGAAATTAGACTGTGTGGGGGGAACGATTTTGTTCACTCTGTTTGAAGCCTAATAATTTCTGTGGTCAGAGTTGTCAGAATTGGAGTAAGATGGTTTAACACAGGAGTTAGTTATTAAGTGTCAAAGTGGTTGAACTAAATCATGTCCCTATATACATTCTAACATCTTAGTACAGTAAAACCCATTAAGATGATGTTCTTGCCTATTATAAAATGACAAAAAAGCTTACTTTGAGGGTAGAGAGGAGTTTTATTTTATTTTTTTAAATTTTGAATGCTAATAACATGCAAAATATTCATTAAGATATATGACACATGACCCCTTTTATGTCTTCACCTTGTCGACCTTTAATTAAGAACCAAAATTTAATAGTATTAATGCCCCTTTATACGCAAGCTACAGTGCCACATTTCGTTTCTTAAACTTTACCCATTCTTAAACTTTAAATGGGTAAAGTTTAAGAAACGAAATGTTTCTTAAACTTTCTTTATTTTCCATTCTGAGATATTAAACAATATCTCAGAATGGAAAATAAAGAAATTAAACAAATTAGATGCCAATGCACACACGCGTGCTAATTTTTCCCCTTTTATTAACTTTTTTGGGGGTTCAGGAGGTCTCCAAACATGTAGATTTGCAATAAAGACTTAGAGGGTCAAATCTGACACGATTCCAATACTTTTCTGTTTTCTATACATAACAAGTTGGTAAGTAAAAAGGAGTCTGAGGATTTTTTGATGACTCCGACTCTGGCTAAAACACCAAAACTCCACAATTCCGACTCCACAGCCCTGGACATTAAAACATATACAGTAATTTAACTTACATGTTTTAGTTCTGTACTTAATCATAATAAATGATGATAATTATGCACTCAATACTGTTGATTATATTTATTTTTACATTCAATTCTGATAGTTTAAAATAATTAACACCAAAGTAAGACTGATTATAGGCATGTAATTTCATGCTTAAAAATTTCATTCTAACATTAATACAATATAGAAAGTTTCTATTTAAGTGGTATATATGTATTTTAAAGAGGCCTTTCGGTGTTTGTTGTTTTTTTCACCAAGAAAAATAATATAGTTGCAAAATATATATGATTTGTTCTTAACAAGTGCTTTGGATACTATTACAATCTTTATCTTCAGGTATTTACAATAAAATGGAATAAAAATATTTTACTTTACATTCAAAATAGTTAATTTTTTAAAAATATATTGTACCAATGACATAAGAAAATATACAATGGTAATATAATATACATCATATGACAAATGAAATACAATGGAATCTGGTTAACCCAAACTGGGATAACTCAGTCATTTTCTTTCCCCAATCGTCCAGCATAGTGATTTACATTTTAAATCAAACTGTTTAACTCAAATGGGGTTTTGATAAAGTAGTTTCATAAACTACTGTATTATTTTCTTTAATGGAAAATTAAATTTAACATTCATCTATCAAATAAACTAATCAGAAACTTTCTATAAAGCTCAGTACCATGTATGACTAAAAATAAACATCATGCCATGTGATGGCAGGCAAGGGGTGGCAGCTTCCAGAAAGTGACACACACTGTCTGTACTAGATATTGTAACTGCCATTCTAACATGTTTTTTCTCAAACATTTTTTTGATGTTTTTATTTAATTGTTGATGAATTTCTCCAACTAGCTGACAAATAATTTGTCACTAGAGGCAGATGTTAGGAGCCATCTCTTATTAAATTTAATAATTATAATTAAATTAATAATTTTATAATTATTTAGAATATTTCTCAAGGCTGATTTCTTTGGAAGAAAAGAAATCAGCTTAAAGTGGGACTTGAGACTAGAATGTGTAGAAGACTCAACATATTCAAATTTGAATTTGTTTTTCTCTTTAAATTTTTCTTAACACGTTCACGGCATCGGTAGATAAACGTTTAGGCAGCTGCTGGGTGTTATAGGTGACTCATTGTCTATTCTAATAAAGGGCGGCATGAGTCACCCCGTGCCTCGTACTATTAAATTAATATATTTTATTGCACCCAATAAAATAATATCGATATATCAAGTATGATGTTTATAGAATTATGTTATCAAAACATATGCGCCGCCCCACGGAAAAACAAGCAATTATGTCTGTAGCCCTAACTAGACATGTCCATATGAGTCACATGTGCCTTGTAACGCCGTGAACGTGTTAAATATCCAATTGGGTGTGTCTATTCACAGTCTATGCATTGCCTATTGAATATTTAAGAAAAATTTAAAGAGAAACATTCAAATTTGAATATGTTGGAGAGTCTTAATCTAGAATGACAGAACCAGAAAGATTCCATTTTGGAAAAAATCTACCTGAAGATGGTCTTAGTATGAAAACTGTTATTAATGCTTTCATACATGCAAGATCTTCATAAGGTTGGTAAACTTTATATTGATTAATACTTTATTATGAGATTAGTTTAAGAAGTTGTTTTTCATTTGTTTAGGACAACCTCCATTAAAATGTCAGTGGCATAAATGTGTGTAACTTCTAATAGAAGATTTAGCTGTATTTGGGTGAATACTTAGAGTTTTGTTATCTATATACTGTACATGAGATGAGATAATAAGTATTGTGTTATTTTGTTGTGTTTGATGTTGTATCCATATTTATTGCTGTTTAACCTTCAGACTGTGGATTTAAGGCCAGATAGAATCAGAGATGACTTTATGAATCTTCATGGATAGTGCCTTATTTTTTTGTTTCTTCTGTGATTGTTTTTGTAAAATGGCATGGACAATTTGTATTCATTTGCTTTCATATGTGATTGTTCAACATTTGAAGCATCAGCAGCATGGAGAAAGTGTTATAATTTTAAGAATTGTCACTTTAACAGGAAATCTCAAAGTTAAGATTGTTAATTAGAAATATAACAGCAATGCTTATCTAAAAGCCATTCAGCAATCTTCCTCCCATGAATCAAACATCAGACCATTCAGGCTTCATTGTTTAGTTACAGAATAGCACACAGCAATCCATATGACCAACCTGCATAGCTTGGGAGTGGTGGCTTGTGAAGCACTTCAATTAGATTTGTAAAGTATTTCAACAAAATTATGATGATATTTAATTTGTATATTACTTATATTGCAGTGACAGTATTACTAAGTACAAAAGTGATGTAATGAATTAAAATAAAATTCACCAACCTTATGTAGGCCTTGTGCCTAAAAGAAATTCATAACTAACATTAATTATCCAACCATAAGCCAAATTAATTGGACAATATTATGCTATAATTAATAATTAGAAATTACATGATAAGAAATTAGAGGGTGATGTCAGGCACCATCTCTTATCGAAAGTAATAACTATATAAAAAAACCACAATACAACACCTTAAGTTGCTGAGAAATTTATTAAAAAATGCAACTAATGTTTTCAGCCAAATTTATTGGCCATCCTCAGGTTAAAAGAGAAAAATAAACATATTCTAAAATATATAAATTTGACTATAAATACAATGGAACAAATTTAAATACAAAATTAATGGAAGAAATATAACAAAATGTATATACATGTATAAAAATAAAAATATTATAAACTATACATATATAAATACATGTATAAGATAAATAAGTAATAATCCAAGGGTGCCAGATCTGGTGAATATGATGGATGTGGCAGCACATCTCATCCAAGCTGTAACAGCTTATGATGAGTTAGCAAACTTGTGTGATGTCTGGCATTATCATGATGAAACACTACACCTTTTCTGTTTGATGATTTCACTCAATCTGTCCAGTTGATGGCAATAGACTTTCGAATCAATTGTGGAATTGTCTGGTAGAAACTAAAAAAAACCCACCAAACAGAGCATCATTTTTTTTTTTTACGAATAATCGGAAATGCTTTGAGCCAGCTCATCTTTTCTACTCCGTGATCACTTGTGTTCAACATTGTTGTATACAATCCATTTCTCATCACCAGTTATGATTCGCTTCAAAAATGGGTCATTTTCTTGATGTTTGAGAAGCAAATCACAGATGTTAATGTGATGGAGCAAATCTCTTTCTTTAAGAATGTGGAACCCATATATTGAGCTTTGAAACAAAACCAAGTCGTTTCAAGTGATCATAAATGATTGAATTGGATAAATTTAATCTCCAATTTCTCATGTTGTTATTCGGCAATTTGCTTCAATCAATGCCTTTATTTTGTCTTCATCAGCTTCAACTGGCCTTCCAGAATGTGGTGCATCTTCAATATCGAAATTGCCAGAACGAAATTTTGCAAACCAGTTTTGACACTGTCATTCTGTCAGTACATCATCTACATACATGTCACACAATTTTTTTCTCGCTTGAACAGCATTCTTACCTTTTCAGTAATTAAAGAGCAAAATATGCCGAAAATGCTGCTTTCAATCTTTCATATTTGATGAAACACAAAAAATAAATAATTGCACAAAATCAAACAAAATTTTTTACAAATAAGCTTTAAAATGCCAGCTGTCAAAATATATAATGATAATATGGTTTAGAATGAAAATGGCAGATAAAAATATGACTAGAAGTAATAGTAGTAAAAAGAAACGAAATTACTTTCCAAACAACCCAATATTATAACATTATATAATAATATCGTATATAATATACCTAAAAAATGCAAGAAATGCATAAACAAAAAAAATCAAGGCATAAATTATGAGCTCTCAAACTTTTTAATTAAGTACTTCCACACAGATGTTAACCCTTCAGCATCCCTAGCACTAATGCATGTATCATGCAGCTTGCTCTTATAAATTTCAATCTTTTCTGCGCTTATCACCAAAGTTGGGGAGTGCACAGGCTTAATAATATTTGCTTCCTACCATTTTACTATGAAGCCCTCAGCCTGCACCATCTGAGATAGTATTGTGGCATTGGATCTCTTACTGACATTGTATTTGTGCTCTCTCAATCTGACTCCCAAATTTCTTGTAGTAACACCAATGTAGTTTTTCTTGATACCTAATTCCATGTTTTCATATGGAATCCTATATACTTCCACTCTTCATTCTTTATCAATGTTGTTCTTGTCATTCCTTAATATCTTGTGTAGGTTGAAGCTCTCTTGAAAATTAATTTGGATTTTTTGTGGTCTGAAATTTCTCTCATGATGGCTTTCTTACTTCTTATAGTTTGCATTTTGCTGAGTGAGTTTATCAGAATGTAGTAACTATAATTTAATATAATTTAGAATAGTCTGGAAGAAAAGAATCAGCCTAGAGCAGGAGTCGAATCTGCAACTTCCATTAATCATGCAGTTCACTGACCACTTATGTCACCTAGACCTCTGAGTGACTCTTCCCTTCCACACACATTTAAACTCTTGGGTAACTGTTGGATGGTTATATCTAGAGTTGCTCAGAGGTCTGGATGGCATAACTGGTCAGAATAATTGGGCAATGCACTGCACGGTAAGTGGAGGTTGTGGCATTTTGACTCCCTCTCTGAGCAGATTCTTTTCTTCCAGATTATTCTAAATTATATTAAACTAGCAGATGAGCTCAGTGTTGCTTGGGCAAAAAATAACAGCAACGATTAAGATTATTAGATTATTTTGTACTTCTAACCCTTCCATTACATTATAAATCAAATTGTAATTATATTATAATATAATAAGTTATCTTACATAAGAGTTTATCACACCAAGTGACCAATCTAACACATTTTAAAAATTCTTTAAATTGTATACAGTACAGGAGTAAAGAATTTTTAAAATGTGTCAAATTAATCACTCAGTGTGATAAACTCTTACATAAGATAACCTTTCTTGTTATATAAACCAAATACTATACTATAACAAACATTAAAATGAAAACCATATAAAGAGTTTGGCTATTTCAGCCTACCATTGTCACATTTATCGCAATACTTAAATGGTACAAAATGGAACAGTTTCATTGGTCAAGCAGACACCAATTGAAAATATATCTTCAAGTGTATCAGACATCATATTTTATCCTAATGTTAACTCTAAGAAACTGTACCATGAAAAGCCAAATATCAAATGGTAATATGCCAGTGAATCAAACTTCACGAAAAATAGACCAAATATTTAAACTCAACACCCTTGAAAACCACTTAAAACATATTTTATGCTGCCCGGTAACCTTGTATTATGTAATTTTCCTATTCAAATGCCATCATACTGCTGGCCCAATAGAAAAAAAGGGACTGTTCCTAAAGGGGGTTGAAGTAATTTGATCAAAAATTGTTGTTGGCATCCTCCCAGAAGAAAGGATGGTCAACAACTACTAATTAATAATGGTCTACTATTAATATTTGAAAAGTGGCCTGTGTTAGACAGGTTGTGATGGTTGTGATCAAAGTTGCTAACCTTACTGTCCAAAATACTTTATATAAAA